>NW_009913695.1:39537-43664 GCF_000696875.1 Nestor notabilis | reverse complement strand
CCGCTCTGCTCTCTGGGGCGGCGGGAGCGGCCTTGGGCTGCCGGGGAAGAGCCTCCGCCTCGGGGAGCGTGTTGTGCTCCTCGTGTGTCGTGGCCCAGGGGAGGCAGTGGCGTTCCCTTTGCTTTCTGAACCCGTGCTGCTGCTTTGGCTCCCGCTTCGTCCCTCATCTGCTCTATCGTGCAAATGCCTCGTGTCGGCATCGAGCGTCCCCCTCGTGTTTCCACACCTCCAAACCAGCCTCCCCTGCATCCCAGATCTTTCCAAAAAAGCCCTCTTCCTCCCGTCAGTAATTGCTCTCAGTCCTTACCAACCCGCACTTTCTTGTGTCTCACAGTACGGTTTAAACACAGTCCAGTAAAAAAATAACCATAAACCCAAGAAGATCCCAGCTAAACACAGCAACAACTACAGTCTCCTTGCTCTTGTGCTGCATTTCTTTCTCCACTTGGTCTTTACCCTTGCTGTTTTCCACCCTTCCCCCCAGTTTAAAGGTCTCCTGGCCTGTAAGGTTGTGCTTTTACTGTTTTTAATCTTTGAGGGACTATCCACACCAGAGGAATTGCATAAATTATATCAGATTTGTATTGCTGAGGGCATTTTCCTGTTTGGCCATCAGCGTTCATATACCTGTCAATTTGGCAGATGTGTACGGGTCGGAATAGGCACCCCCCACCCAATGCACCAAGCTAAGCTGTGGTCTGTATTCCATTCAAAACTGTTTGACTAGGTATTCCCTGTGGATACACCACCACGCTGCCCAAGCCAACATTTCCTGATAGAATGGATAGTATTCCTGCAACTTGTAAAGCCACCAAGGACGGAGACGATGATGCAACTTCTGGCACAGAAAGTCTCTAAACTGATGATTGCCAGAGGCTGGGAAATGTCACAGGAAGGATCACTGTGTGTCCCCCTGGGAGGGGTTGTGCTTCCCCTGAGCGAGGGTGCTGTTGGAGAAGTGGCACTAGGCGAGATGGCTTTGCTTTCTTCTGTTCCTTGGTACATGATACCTGCAGGGCTGGGGCAGGGAGCGGGGCTGTTTCCAGTGTCACTGCTTTCCCCTTCCCCCTTTAATCCACCTTCCTTTGTGGACTAAGCACGTCAGTTATTGATGTTCCCTCAAAGTAAAAAATACCACAAATTAAGTTAAAACTGTTCCAATGGCACCCCTATTTTGCCTGCCACTACCAGGTCTCTCCATCCTTCCTCAGGCTTCTTCATCTCCCCAGGAGGAAACACACAGATTTTGTTTTGGCTTGGTTTCATTCCACCATTTATTTCTTCTGTTTCTCCCTCGGATTTCCATTCCCTTGCTCGGGACACCCATACTCATTCTCTAAACAGGCACACATATATCTATATATATAGTAAGGCACAATCACATTCAGATGGGACACTCTGCTGAGAGAAGAAACAGGGTACAGTGAATGATTGCAGCCTGCCCTGGAACGCAAGCTCTAACAAACAGATTAAAATGGATTCAAAGGCAACAATGCTCCACAGCATGGCTCCAAAGGATGTGGGGTCCTCTGTGTCCAACAAGTCCACGCTACATGAGAGGGTCAGCACCACTGGCTCTCAGCAAATGACACCTTGGTGCTCTCACCTGGGAAAAAGAAAGGCAGGACACAGAGCCACTTCTTTCCTTGTGATTTTAGAGCTGGTGAACAGAAAGGGGATATCCCTCAAAACCACTGGGGATGTGTTGCAGAGTCCACTCAAGGGCAGATGTGCGCTTTGCGTGTAAAATGCTTGTTCCTGTGCAGAGAGACAGGGACAACCTGAGCCTCTGGCTCTGCTCAGCTTAACGTTTGCTAGGAGGAGCTTTGTGATGGTTGAGGAGGAGCTGGCTGGTTCTGCCCTTGCTCTCAGTAGCTGCATCTGTTGCTGGGTACAAGGTGGCTGACGGCAGGTTCAGGCTGTTCACACCACCTAACAGTTAGGTGACTCCTAGGCTCAGCTTTTGACAAGCCTGGCTAGCTGTTTTCAGTGAGCCCAGGCTTGTCCACAGCTCTACTTCATGCTGTGGACATGAGTCCCATGGCCTTGAGCCAGAGCAGCTTTTTATTCAGTACTGCAGGTACAGCTTCAAGCCTTTTTTGGCTTAGCAGCTGTTAGACCTATGACTTAACTAGCACCCTAAGAGTGAATGCAACTCTAGTACAATGCCTAAATACTTAGGAGAGACTGGCTATCTGACCTCCACCAATTCATATTTAGCCAGGCCATACGACTGGAGACTCAGCCATTTAAGACCTCTTATTTGACCTACGTAAAATCAACCAGCTGTTCCCAGTGAACCAGGATGCTTTCTATCACGAGTGGCACTCGGTGGCCATACACTGGAAGTTTCAAGGAGAATCCAGACTGGATATGGCCTGGAAGCGAGAAAGACTGATGGACAGGCAGCCCTTCTAAATCCAGACTGGAGTCCAGAGCCAGATAAAAGAAGTTGCCCTGTTGACCTAAGTAGCACATCACAGCTACACATCAGCACATTTTCTGTGCATCAGATCTGTTGGTTGTTACTTTCCACCAGCGCTAAAAACACCCCAAAGCTGAAGCACACAGAAAAACTGCCTAGCACAGATTTCTGTTTCACAGATCAGACAGTTCAACCCCACTTCAAAGGGATTTTATGCTTTATGAACCATTTCCTAAGAGTTTTCAGGGTTCACATTGTCTGCCATACAGTATATATGGAGAAAACATACTTTTTCCTACTGTTAAAACATTATTTACTGAAATTTGAAAATCCACAATATGTTAAAAGAAGCTTCCAAAAAGGCACCATACATGTATGTATGTAACTGACGAACTTCATCTAAGACCAATACAGGGGAGAAGAAAAAGACATTGTGGAGCAGGATGAAGAAGCAGAGGGACCAGGAGTGGTGGTGGATGTTGGCTCCAGGACAGCACATATCAGGTCCTTCAGTCCTCAGATATCACTGAGGAACGTCAGACACCACCTCAGTTTTGAGCTGCGAAGCAACTCTTGTTCCAACTGTCCCAAAGTATGATCGTGCAAAGCAGAGAGCCGCTCAGCTCAGGGATGAGTCTGGACCTCAGAGGATATCCGTGTTCTGCTCCTCTCCTGCCACTGAAGGTTTTCCACCTCGATTGGGTTAGATGGCTCCTATTCGCATGTTAAGTCTCCTGTGCCCTGATTGGGTACGTCCTTTTGAGAGGGGAAAAGAAAGGAAAATACACAAAATAATCATGTGTCTAAGTAAACACAGTGCTGGGCTGTGGGGTCTGAGACTTTGGTATTTATTTGGGGGGTACTTTGATAGTTTCTGTGCTAGGACATGAAGGCAAGATACAGCCTGAGCACCAGCCCCCTTCCTTCAGTTGCTTCTTGCCAAACCAAGGAGGCATTTGAAGAAGGAACAGGTGGTTGAAGTGGAATGATATATTTCCTCAGGCATCTGTGGCTACATTACCAGTGGTTAGAGAATGTGGAAGAACCTACATGCAACAAGCTCTGCTTGAGCCAGTGGAAATCCTCTTTTACTTCAAGTGGCAGAGGCCCATGACTGCATGCTTACAGGGCTGATCAGGAAACTGGTACGTGTGTAAAGACTTCTTTTGCTAGCAAAGCTAACAAACTAAACACATGTATATAGAGAGAATATATATGTATGCATGTATATCTACAATGTGTGCACACATACAAACGTGTGCATGTAAAGAGGCATATTGAGATAGTATATAGGTGGTTACTGCTGGGGAAAAGTGTTTTTTACTGAAAGTACTTTAAAATTGCTTCCAAACCAGCAATTGAGCAGGGTGCCCAGTGGGCAGAGGCACCGTTTTACTCGATCCAGAATCAGTTTTGCTTCTTCTCCATCTTCTCTGTAACACCACCCAGGAGGGCTGTTTGGGTTTTTTAAATTCCCTACCTTGCAGCCTCCGCAGGCCTGAGATTTGATACTTTTGAGGTGTGGGGAGCAGCAAAAATGACTGAAAATTGCCATTTTCAATAATCAGCAAAACATTCTGGTATTTTAGGAGCCATCACCAGGCTGACCTGTCTTACCTGTGCGTCACAGTTACACTGTGCTCTGGTCCTGCATAGCTGATGTTGAAGGCTCACTGGCAGCCTCTAAACCCACCGCCTCCTG
>NW_009913695.1:37415-39506 GCF_000696875.1 Nestor notabilis | reverse complement strand
TGCAGCGGTGCAGGTGCCAGTGGTGATTCTTCTGATGTTCTCCGTGTGTCTGTGCTCTCACTGCTCTCCTTTGCTTCAGCTTCTTCCTTCTCCTTGTCCCCCTTTTCCTGTTCACAGGCACTGTCTTGCTGATTTTCTTCCTGCGGACCCTCGCACACCTTCTCCTCCTTGTTGCCAGAGGGAGGCTGGGGAGAGTTCTCCTTCTCTGTGGCACCATGACACTCTTCCTCCTCCTTTGTATCCCCTGCATTACTCTTGCAAGGAGTCATTTCCTCTGCCTGTTTTTCTCCTTTTTCTCCATCTTCTGATCTGCTGGATCCTCTCCTTGATGGGGGCTTCCCATCAGACCCTGTGTGTTTCTTTTGCTCTTTGCTCCCTGTTTCTGCCTCCTCTGTCTTGCCCTTGGGCCCAAACACCTCATCCCCATCTTCCTTGGCACCATTTTCTGGAGAGATGTTGACCCCTAAATCTTCCCCATCTCCGTACTCAGACAGAGATCTTCGGAACTTCCTGGAGGGGGGCCTGCGCTTTATCGATCCCCGTGTCCGCACCTTGGAGGCAGGAAAAGCAGACATTGAAGCAGTCAAAAGAGTGCTGCTGGAAAACATGAAAGCACAACAGACGAAAAACAGCAGAAAAACCTTGATTGCTACCCTTGTGGCCTCACTTCTCATGCTCTGCTACTGAGAGGTAGGGAGAAGGCAGATCCCTGCAAATGAGAGACAAGCAGCTCCCTAATATACGCATCCTCTCCTTCTGTAAAAATGGTGCCAGAGATCATTGTCCCAATTTAAACCGTGGTTCCTTGTCCAAGTTAGACCCAAACCCCAAGGATGCTGCATTCATTGCACAGATGCTGCTGACTTTGGATATCTTGGCAGTTTGGTGGTTGAGGAAGGAATCTGCACTCTAGCTGATGATGGTGAATGCAGGTTACAGGTCCCCATTTAAGTGCTGACCACTCTGTGGGGACACCTGGCAACCACTGTGCTCTGCATGGCTTCCTAAACTGCACCTCAGCCACCTCGACATGTGCTGCACATGGCACCACCTTCTCACAGCACTCCCTGCCCAGGTACCCGCCACCCTCTTACTGCTGAGCTGAAGTGACTGGGTCCTGCTGCTTTCATCCCTTCACTTTACTCACTGGCCTGGCAAAAGCTGCTGGAGCTGCTGGAGCACAAAGCTCCGTAGGCAGGTGAGCAGAGACGAGGCTCAACAGAGCTATGTTGACAGGCTGTTTTGAACCTGGGACTGAGGGCTACAGCCTCCTCTTCATCCCCAAGCAATAAGCAAGCCTTACCCTGCTGTGATGGAGAAATCCTAGCGCATACTGTACCTTGTTATAGAACTGCAGCTGAGTGCCTTCTGGGGGTTGATCGAAGCTGACTGGCGTCTCACTCGCTTCACTGGGCTGGGACTGAACCCCGGGGCTGCTGGGCGTCGAGGGAGGGGTGCTGAACGGAGAAACCAGGGCTTTCAGACCAGGGCTTTTGGGAGATGCTCCCGGCAGCAGAGCAGCTGGAGCAAAAGCCAGATTGGCCTGCAGAGAAAACATCCCCGTCACGGCGTGCCTGACACCAGCGTGTACTACGTGCGGTAACCACGTGGAGGAACCCTTGCTCTCGCCACGGGAGCTGCCGCATCTCCGAGCTGTCACAACCCACATACCTTCTGGTCATGAGTCTTTCCTGGTGACACTGACAACAAACAAGCTCGGGCAGAGAAGTTATGACCGGACATTTGCCCTCCCCCAGCAGCTGGATCTCAGGACAGGTCTTTTTGTCATCCTGAGGCCTTTTGGGACTTTCCAGTGACCCAGCCAAGCCCGCGCAGTCTACAGGGGCTGAGGTGGGAGAAAGTCTGAACGAGCAGCCAGCAATCACTTCAGGATTTAAAAATCACTTCAGGATTGGGTCTGTGTGCCCAAGCACACCTCTCATTTTAAAGCCTGGTCTGCAGATCCGAATGATCTGTGAAGTCGTGAGGAGCAAGAAGACGGTGGAAAGAAGCAAGCTTGTGACTAAACGTGGCAAAACACTTCCTGGTGGTCTGTCACAAAAAGGCTCTCGAAGGCAAATGTCCTTGGGT
>NW_009913695.1:37006-37361 GCF_000696875.1 Nestor notabilis | reverse complement strand
GGCGTCACACGTGCTGCCAGGAGAGGCAGCTGGCAGCGGCAGGGCACTATGTCCACAGGCTATGGAGCGCTGAGCTGCCCTCAGTGCCATCAATCAGGCCCTGTGGAGGGATACAACAGGGGCAAGAGGCACTGCGTGTGTTTGTGCGTAACAGGGAACCGGGGTGAGGGAAGCACAGAGCTCCTGGGCACACACAGCCTGGAGCACGCTCCCCGCTGCCAGGATTGCAGCTGATCCAGCTCCCCGAATGGGTGCAGGTGACCCCATTCAGTATGTAAGGGGGCTGGAGCACCTCCCATACAATGACAGGCTGAGAACATGGGGGCTGTTCAGCCTGGAGAAGAGAAGCTGCTGG
>NW_009913695.1:21537-36818 GCF_000696875.1 Nestor notabilis | reverse complement strand
CCAGTGTCTGAAGGGGCTACAAGGATGCCAGAGAGGGACTCTTCATCAGGGACTGTATCGACAGGACAAAGGTTTTGGGTTTAAACTTAAACAGGGGAAGTGCAGGTTAGACACAAGGAAGGTGAGGGTGGTGAGGCACTGGAATGGGCTGCCCAAAGAACAGTGCCCTGGCAGTGTTCAAGGCCAGGCTGGACAGAACCTTGCGCGACATGGTCTGGTGTGAGGCGTGCCTGCCCATGGCAGGGGGTTGGAACTGGATGATCTTAAGTTCCTTTCCAACCTAAACCATTCTGTGATTCTATGGTTTAGACTGCTGCAAAGAAAGAGCTGGAAGAAGTCTCAGCCAGGGTTTCCTTCACTTTTCTCTCACGAGCTGCATATAAACTGAGGTGCCTGCCCCTGCACCCTACTTGAGCTGTGCTACTGCCATAGCCATGCACAGCCACGTACCCCACATATCCAAATGATCCTGACCCACACACTAACCTGCTTATGGACATGTCTGAGGATCACCAGACAGTTTCTGGCACTGGTCACCATCGCTAGACCTGCTCTGCCTTTCTTGTTTGTGTGCTGTGGGACTGGGCCCTCCTCAGTGAAGCCTCTGTGTGATGCCTGCTTACCTAGATGTCATCCTTCACTCCTGGATCCTCTTCCCCTGTGGGCTGCATCGCAGGGGAAGCAACTATGACAAATGCCAATCAGTTTTAATTTGCTGGGGCAGCCACGTGGACTCTTCCAGGACCTACCTGCAGCTTTTCAATCATGGGGGAGCTTTTCACCTTGACCTTGGGAACGGGGCAAGCATTTGGAGACCGCTTCTGCAAAGTAAAATGAAACACGAAAAAGTTACAGTAAAGTAGGTGAAAAAGAGGAAATACAGTGAAGGTGGAAAACTTGGAAGAGAGAAGCAGAAAGTACTAGTAGGGGGGCAAATGAAGCCTTATATAGTGTCTTCACACAAAGGTTTGCTTTCTTCTTTCCTGACCATGCCCTCCTTTCGTTCTCTGGCCATCCTAGGGTTCTGCATACATGTATCCTATGGGAGGAAAGGTGATTGTCTACTTTCTGGCTGAAGTATCTGAGTTAGGTGATGGGTAATGAATCTGCTGCTATATGGCCTTCACTAAGGTAGATAACCTGTGACATGTTTCCCCTGGTATTATTTCAGGACCAGACAGATTAGAATTCTACTTCTCAAAGGCTGCAAGCCTTAACGTTGGCAAACACTGTGAACTTTTTGTGACAGGGAACACTTTCCAGCACCACCTGACTAACAGAGTTAAAGGGTATCCAATTAGGATGGGCAAGAAAAGCCTAAGTGGCTGGAAAAGCAGAACTGTGAAAGGCTGAAAACAGTTTAAGAAAGGGAGAGCATTGCTTTGAGGAGCATATAGCTTTTTCCAGGTTCAAAGGGAAAGGAAGGAAACCTAAGATTTTAAAGCTTGTGCTCCTTTGGCATGGAGGCAGCAAGAGCCTGTAGCTGTCAGAACAGAAGGATGAAGAACCACCCCCTTGTTAAGGGCAGGTGACAATGTGAAATTTGGTGGGTAGACATCATACCCTGAAATGCAGAAGGACAGAAGTGACTGGAGAGGGCCTAAGCATGAACTTCAGTGAGTAGCAGGCAGTTTATCGGGACCTGCTCATTTGGGAGCGCTGTACGGAGGACACCTCAAGACAATGTTCTGTGGGTACTGCTGACTAAATCCCTCCTCACTCTGGATTAATTATTCCCGTTTTCTGACAAAGGAAAAACCTCCAGAGCAGAACTATTCCACCACTATACTCAAACCTGTATATCTGAAGTCAACAAACAGCATGGGTGTCCCCCCTGCTAAGTGCTGTTCAGATCTAATAAATGCTGGCAGTTCCTGCTTTAAAATGCTTGAAAGGTGGTAACTGGGTGGATCCATCAGAGCTCTAAGAGTAAAACCAAAAGCAGTAGAAATGGGATCTGTATCCATGCTATAAGCCTGGACTACAGCATGGAGCTGACTCTGAGTACATGTGTGTGAGTTGGGATGCTGCATGATCGACTTCTTTTGCTGCACAGCCTGACTTTTCTGCAACCTCCATGCTCATGTCTCAGGAAAGAACAGGTTGCAGAGAGGAGAGACCTTGTCCCCCTATTAAACTGATACTCACTTGCTCATCATTGTCACTTGTCTCAGTTTTGTGGGAATACAATGGAAGGGAGCATGGTGGTTTCCTCCGAGTTGGCTTATGTGGTGGTACCTAAGAGAAGAAAACAACCAACTCAGCAGCAGGTAAATCAGTGTTTTTTTAAGAAGGAAATGAAATTCAATCACCAAAGGGCATGCTCTGTAAGTGGCCTGCTTGGATGGCAGGGCTTAGCTTGCCTAAATGCATCACCCAAAGGCAGCACAAGACATTAGCATATGGGCTGTGGCCAGCATGCTAGGTGTGCATGTAGCATCTTGAACCCAATCCTAGTATTGGAAAAGTAGTCTCTATCTGCTTCCACAGCATGAACCATGGCACTTCAAGCTTTGTGCAAAGGGCACTCTTCTAAGCTGTAGAGGGTGGAGAAGCCTTCCCAGAAGTTTAATCTTCAAAGCATCCTGCTGGAAACCCCCTAACACTACAGCAGCTTGTTATTGTTCTCTTTCCTGTCTTATTATCAGGATTTCCTTTTAAAGAAAGCTGCCTACCTGGATCATGATTTTCCTATTTTGCATCTGATCTATTTTAGGGGCAAAAAGGGGAAATCTGACTTTTCCAACATGCCCTACAGCCCTATTAGTTTCTTTCTAATGAAGAAGAGCAGCTCACAGAGACAAGTGTTCAGTTGTAACCTTTAGGTTGGCTAAGGAACAGATTCTCCAGTGAGAAGGAACAAGAAAACTTAATGTCAGGGACACCAGTTCATTCTGAATGTCCTCGAGCTCTCAGAGGTACAAGAGTGCTCACTGGGAAGGAAAAGGTGCATAGCACAGCACCTGTGGAGCTGCTCCTTTATAACTATTGCTCTGGTCTTGAAGCCAAGATCTATCTATTTTTATGCCAGGTTTGTAGCCTCCTGCCAAGCTGTTGACACGCTTTTAATGTGTTAACAGACAAAATACTCAGATAATATTGCGGATCTTGGATAATATCCATAATATAATAATCCTGTTACCTTCTAACAGGTGGGCATGTGAAAAGTTGAATTATGGTGTCTTTGACCTCTGCAGAGTTGGCTGTCTTCGAGGAGCTGTAGACTTGATGTCACCTAACTGCTGGTGGTGCTGCACCCAGCACAGCAAAGCTGCATCTCTAAGTGGCTGCAGGCACCCCTGCCCTTATCAATATGTCACACTAGAAAGCAATAATGTCTTGTCTTACTGGAACTTCTCCATCTTGCAGCCATGAAAAGCTCTGCTGTGCCACAGTGAATGTATAGAGGTTCCCTGGTTGATAGGTTTCCCTTTGCTGGCATGAGTCAAGCAAGGGTTAAAGACCATCCACTCAGCGGTTAATCTGAAGCCAGCTTAAGAAAGCCAGTGGGGAAGTGACAGATGGCTTGGAGAGAAAAGACAGGAAACTTTGTCCTCCTCTGTCTCTGGAGAAAACGATTTTCCCCCCACTGTGAGGCCCCTCCACACTGCCTTGGCTTGGGAGCAGCAGAAGTCTCCAGATAACACACGAGAGGTCTGGGAACTTGCTGCCTTTTGAAGCGTGAGGGAGTTAGTGCAGTTAAATCCCATACCTTAAGGAGAGGAAATTACTGTAATGGGATGGATGGAGTGGTGTGCTGGTGACTAGAGGGGGGAAAAAAGTGCTTGGGAAGAGATTGACTATTCCCATCCTGGGGCCCAGCTATGGGACTGCTACCCTCTGACAGACAGTGGCATGAGAGCACTGCCGGGCAGAGGTCATTATTGCATCCAGCCAAAGCCAGGGAGGATCCCCTTAGGCCCAGCCTGGGACATGCTGAAACCAGTTGAGCAGCAGAAGGAAGCAGTTCAGTTTTAAAGAGGCACTCGCTGACTGAGGAGGGCCACCAGTAAACATTTATGCTTCTAAACCAGCGCATAATGATACAGGGGGCTCTCCTAAAATGTCAACCTCCATCCATAAACGCTCTGATTTTCCTTTCTTCCTAGGAGAGGTATTCTGGTGTTTTGCTTTTCTGGTGAAAGACAGCTTGAGAGGTAATGCTTGGCATAGGGGGCTTTCAATAGGACAAAGTTTCAGCATGATAGAGATGGATAGGCAGAGTCTGAAATGTCATTGGGAAGAGGTAATGAGGGCAAATGAAGTGACAGCTTGCTTTCTCACACCTGTACAGAAGGAATTACCTGCAGGACACCTTCTTCTTTTGTGAACAAGGTGCTGGTGAGCTGCCACTGGCTTCTACGCTGCGGATCCGTTGTTTGCTTTCTTTTTCAGTGGCTCAGTATTAGCTATTTTATTATTCATTGTCACCCTTTGCCCACAGAAGCCAGCCCAGGTAGTACAGGCACTGATGTGTGCTACTGGTAGATACAGTGTCTAGTTGTCTTGAGGTATGGCTCTGCCAAAATACCCACCCACAAGTCAGCAATGCATGGAATGTCATAGCTTGCATTGCACCAGGAGACAAATCCTTCACAAAGATTCAAAATCAAGGTGGATTCATGCTCCAGTCACTGATGCTCTAACTCCTATAGGCAGAGGCAAATGATTCATTTCCCACTCAATTACCTGCTGGCGGCTGCAGAGCACCTTACCTCTTTTCCAGTAATATTGGCTGCTTGCTCTTTGAATTTCCCTGCTAGCTGAGCCACTGAGGGTGATGATGACTTGTCCACCTCTGAGTTGGTCTCTGCTGGCCTGTTCTGACAAATTGGGAACATCAAGTCATGAGCAAAGGCTGGGAAAAGCAAACGGGCTAGAGAGAAGCCTGCATTTGTGTTATGAAGTTCAAGAGTAAGCAGGGAATTAAAGCAGAGTTTCTTACATATGGCATCAATCATCCAGCCTGAGAGCAAGAGGTTTGGGAAGATAGGATACAGCAGCATTTTCAAATATCCCAGAACAGTAATTCCTGCAGAATCTTTCAGCCCCAGCTGAAGAGCCTATACTCAGTAATTTTCACTGGAAGCAAACTAAGTATTTCAAGCCAAGTGTCTGTCCCCCATCTTTTCCTTGCAGTGAGCAGATGAAGCAGGTCAGGAAAGGACATTCCCAGACACCTTCTCAGCCCTCCCATCCCTTTCTTTATTGCCCTCATTGCCGTCACCCTTCCTTTCCCAGTGGTTCTGCTGTGAGAAGCCATTCCACGTCCTCACAGCAAGCCAGCATCTGCTTGGGGATGTCCCTGTGCTGTTCTGCTTTTTTGGCAATGAAACTCTCAGGCGGGTGTGCGTGTGGGGAGGAAATACCAGTGCTGAGAGAAGCTTCTCCTGCCCTGGGTTGACAACCGGCTGAGAAGCAGGGGGTTTGCTGGAGACTGGATGGTGCGACTCTTCCCACAGCACACAGCCCTGCTGTTGTCCCACATTTGCCTTGTGTTCTTAGCTACGTGTGTATCAAGCAATATGAGAAGAAAGCCTTGAAATCAAAGTTGATGAAAGGAAAACTTTGTTCTTCATCTCTAGTATCTGATACCAGGGAAAACCAAACCAACCAACAGTCCTTGTTTTGTTAGAGGTGGAGACCTCCAAACAACAAACCATCAGCAAGGAAGTTCATACCTCCACTTCCTTTACCACCACTACGAAGGCATGACCAACACCACACTTCCCACCCCTCCACCTCAACACTCTTCTGCTTCTCAGTCAGAAAGTTTCCCCAAAGTCCACTGCTAAAGGAATACATTTGTTTCTCCAAAGACTGCAGCAGAGCCCTTCCTTCCACCTTTATACTGCTCTGCCTGGGACAGACCTGCTGTCTCACTAACACAACCACTCCTTCAGCACAGCCGGAGGTGAAATACCAATCTGGCCCATGTACGGACCATACCCTTCAGGTCACCACACTACAGGGGCTGGAGAAATAGTTGTGGAAACTTGAAATCATTCTAAAGAAGGAATTTCTTTAGACTCCTAGTTTCTAGATTAAAAGCAAATCACAGAGGTTACATTTAGGGATCATCTGTAGCTTGGAGCATTCTCTAGACTCAAAAACCATGGCTGTGGCCTGTTTGCACTGTGGAAAAGGGCCTTTCCCTTTCTCAGAGAGGTGAATAAATGGTCCTGATAAAAGCTGTCTTCTTTCTCCCAGGCGCGCAGCCCCAGTAGGTGTCTGCCATTCCCTGTTTCCAGGATCCTGACTACATCTCCCCCAAGTAACTTCCCCTACACCTTGGTCCAGCTTTCTTGCATCCAGCCACAAAAGCCACATCAACTGTCTCCTCTGAGGGAACTTCTGGAACCTTCCCCCCCATCTTTTCAGCCTTCGTTAGAGTAACTACAGGCAGGGGGAGTGTCACATAAGGGGAATGAAAGCAGCAGTGAGGTAAGCAGGGCAGCAGGGCAAAGTGCTGCACATGAAAAGTGATGGCTGGATAAATGCGGAGGGAGAGCAGTTCCCAGATGTAGGCTGTTTCCCTGCTATGAAGAGAAGGCAGGCTGGAAAGCGGAGGAAACAAAGAATGACCCTGGGGAAGGGAGGATGGACTGGGAGGCTTGGCTCAGCATACCAGCTCCTAGGATACCTGGGCATGGCACAACCTGAACAGAGGACTCAGTTGAGGCTGAGGAGCTGCAGGTGCTCCGTGTCTGTGGTGCAAGGGTTACCTTCCTCACAGTCCCTTTTTCTCCAGCCCTTTCATAGCCCTTTGCCTCTACCCAGAGAAGACACTGCACTTCCTCTTGGCCTATCTGACCTCTTGTTTTGGGGTGGTTGTGTTTTCTCTTTTGAGTTACAATCTGAAAACACAGCTCCCTTTCTTTGGAGCTGATCAAAGCTGTGAGGCTGGAATGATTCCATGTGTTTCTTGTTCTGCAGGCACTGACTGCAGCGTGGCTCTCGCCAGCACGAAGCGCGCTGCCCGGGTGCAGGAAGCACTGAACATGCCATTCTAAGATTAGCACAAGTAGCCCACGGGCTGTCCCCTCCTCAAACTGCCAGCTGCAGGCTCTCCGATTACACCCTGCGTTTTGCAGCAGGAAAAGTCCTTTCTTGGATCCTTTCTCGCAATTACACTTCTGTCCTGAATCCAGCTTTTTCTGCAGCTTCTGCTGTTGGGGGTTTTGCCCCAGCTGGTGTGCCAGGTTCTGTGTCTTCTAGTCAAGGGAAAGTGCTGTACCGGGACACTCGGATGCAAAAAGTTCCCTTCCTTGCACTGCAAGGAGAACACCATCCCCCTGGCTTCCAGGAGGCGGATGGCAGCCTGCCTCCCACTGAGATGGAGGTGGGGAGCCTTGCTCTCTCACCCTTACCCCACAGCATGTACCAACAGCCCTCAGCCTCATCCACACATCTGCTCCTCTCATCCCAGAGCTTAGTGCTGGGTCTCTCTTTCCTCACAATGCAACCTCTCCCATTCCTGGTCATTTTAGCCATCTGGGTGACATAACCCACCACTTCTCTAAGGGACGATGATAAGGAGCTCTGCTCTTTTTTTGTCCAAAAAAAGGTGAAATTACTCAAGTGTGAATTCTGTGCTTTTTGCAGCCAACTGCTGATTCTTTTCCTTTTCCTAAGAGAAGTGTGCATGGGCTAAAACCAGTGAGCCAGGGTGAAAGATTTACTCCATCAGTAATCTGGTGACTGCTACACTGAGGTCTTCTACTGTTCCATAAAAACAAGTGTCTAAACACTGCATGTTCTGAGAAACGTCAGTCAGAGACTTAAAACAGGAACTGAATTGTACCATCAGTGTAAGCATGGCACTGCCTGCAAAAGAGGAAGTGCAATTAGCAAATTCTCTGTAAGAGGTTTCACTTTCCTCTTCCAAGTTTATAAAATTGAGTAAATTTGAAAATGGTTTTCAGCCCCATGTTTCTTCATCTGCTCTTAAAACTGAACCTAGCCCCTTTGACAGCACCGAAGAGGAAAATCCTGCCATTATTTGTGGGTTATATGTACAATCATGGCAATTCAAGCTTCACAACGAAGCCTCTCCTTCCTTATGCTTTGGAGCCCTTGCCTCTCTTGTGAGAGCAAAACTGACACCAATTCCTGATTCTGCAGATTCAGGAGCCTAAAGGGGCAGGGGCACTCTTTTTAGCACAGATCCCTGCTTTCCCACAGGCTCCCTGGTGGAAACACCACTAGGTCCCCACAGAAATGCCCCACATCATCTCTGATGTATCTTTTCAAGGCAGCTGAGACTGGAGATGCTCAGTACCCAAGGTACTGAGTGGAGATGCCTGGATGCTGTTGGCACAGTCAGCTCTGGTAGCACAGCCCCAACTTGGCGATTCAATGTGCCAGAAGATGCGAGGGCTCGAAAGGCTGCCTGATGTGGGAAGGATCCCTTGGTACAACAGTGTCATTACCTGGCTAAGAGATATTTGCCAATTCTCCTGCTAGAGCCCATGTGGGCACCAGGTGAGAGAAAGTGCATATTAGAGGCCCACACAATAAAGGTCAAGAGACTGAAGAGTTTCTCTGTGCACACCCCTTGGGTACTCACAAAGAGCTTTTCTTAAAGATCATGATTTGAGCTACAGGTCAGGAGTGTCACTACAGTGAGTTTATTATGAAATCAGAATTGCAGAGAATTTCCACTTCTCTAGAAAACTGGAAAGCCAGAGGTGGCTTTGGAGGTGAATTGTAATGACCTGCTGATACTGGTGCAAAACTGGCCCCAACAGTCTTCAGCTAGCAGTTTTGGGCATGACCCACCTCCAGTTTTGTCACTGTCCATAATACACCACTGGAAATACTAGTCTGAAAGGGTACCAGTGGGATTCAGAAGCAGACAGTGAAGGATTTGTGCACCTGGTTTGACTGATGAAAAGAGCAAAGGTTTATTAGATGCCAAACAGTGGAGTGTTTTGGCTTAAGCAGCACTTAAATACCAGCTGAATAACAGCAGAGATCTGTACTGCCCTATTCTCCTTCCCTCCCCTGTGAGTCCTCTGACTTGTCTGCTTTTGCAGGTAGAATATTTTGGACCAATGAAGCACCTTTAATCTGAGATGCAAGCCCTCCACAGCACCTTGCAAGGCTGGAGTATTCAGCAGGTGTAAATTAGTGATGGTCACACAATTTTGGTACTGGTCCTGTGCACTTTACACACCCATTCTCATGCACCTGCATCTAGATTTTGAGGCTACTCCCTCAGCTCCACATCTCCCCTAAAGAGCTTCATCGGAACGATTCCCTGAAGCCATTCTCACACCAGGCCATCGTGCAGGCTGCTTTCCCACACCCTGTGCTCACACAAGCTCTGCAAAGCTCTGCTGTGACTCTCACAGGGGTTTTTCATTGCTGCACATCCAAGCTACCCCAGAAAAAGCAAACAGGGCAAAAATAAGGACAAATACAGTGTGTCAGACACAATAAGGCAGCAGAGGCTCAGGGCTAGTGTCATGATTACAGGAACAGGATCCAGAAATAGTGACCCTCAGCACCCGGCTCTCACCACCACGCTATGAGAAGGCAGTTGCCAGTATGCTAGATGAAAACTAGAGAGGGTCAGTGTTTTTGGGGTGCAGCTTCCTAAGGTCCTGGTTTTGGCAGAAAGACAGCTTATATTTCCAACTACTCATTCTCCCTTGACCTTTCCTTTCCCCCTTCCCCCCTCCCTTGCACCAGTGTGAGTTTGTGGGGCTGTGCTGTACACTGGATCACTGAAATGATCTGGGCTAAAAATACATCCCTTAGGTCTTTACAAGGTTATTTTTAACCCGGATCATTTCAGCAATTGAGTTCACAGCACAGCCTGACAAGCACTTGCACTGCCATAGCAGGAGGGGATGCAGGTTTGGCGGCAGCAGCCTGCAGTGCAGCAGGAGGACTTCCCTTTAACCACCCCAGCCAGAGCCTGAGGAAGTTGCATCCTGATGTGTCCTTCTGTCCAGAGGGCTGATAACAACAGAGAAATCATATATTTGCATGCCTGCTGGTAAAGGCTATTTCAGCCTGTGGCACTGGTATTTCACCCTGCAATCTCTTGCCTCCTGCCTAAGACACAGCTGAGCACCCTGCCATACTGGCAGCCAAGTGAATCGGAGTAAGTTTCTGGTACACATCCACGTAAGTCCCGCAAAGACTGTGCCAGAGATCTCCAGAAGCCCCACTTGGAAGAGCAGCAGCCACATGTGTGGTTGGGGAGCAGGTTTTTCGCCCTGCAGGACCTGCTCAGCTAAGGAAGGGATGAGGGATGCATCTGCAGGGAGGAAACTGGAATCATACTAGAATCAAACTAGAGTCATAGAATGATAGAATGGTTTGTGTTGGAATGGACCTTAAAGCTCATCTAGTTCCAACCCCTTTCCTCAGGCAGGCACACCTTCCACTAGACCAGAGCCCCATCCAGCCTGGCTTTGAACACTTCCCCCTTGTTCCCTGCCTTGCTCAGCCCTCTGAAGGCAAAGGACATGCTGACTGCACAAAGCCTTCCCAGATGCAACACCTGCCTGTCTCATTTTTCAGTAAGGTAACTGCAGGATTTGAGGAGCCAGACAGCCATAAGCCTTGTCTGCATGGGAAAGCTTATACCACATGCGCTGGGGTAACTCCCTCAGCTCACGTGGGGAGCAATACAGCCCTAATGTGATAGAGGTGCCTGTTTTCCAGCAATCGGTGTGGCTGAAAAGAGCCAGTCTCAAACTACTCAAGTACCTGTTTCTGACACAGAAAGCAGCATTTTGGGAATGAAGCATTAAGCTGCAGAAGAGAATGTGCCTCCTTTCAGGTCTCCCCAGTGGCAGGAGTGGGGTGAATGTCTCCTACCCCTGTGGTGAGGTGCTGCAGCCTCTCTCCTGAAAAGTCCCCCCTGCAGAGATGGGGTTTGGTGAACTGGAGATGTGAGACTCACTTGCAGACCACGCAAGGGAGAAGTGATGACAGTACTAGCTCCTCCCATACTGCCCCACGGATTTGAGGTAACCATTCCCATAAGCAACAGCTAATCCCTTCTCCCTGCCCCATCTGTTCAATTTAACTGCTGAGGCCAGCTGGAGGCAAAAGGCCACTGAATATTCACATGATGTGTGATCTATGGTAGAGTTCTGGTCTGTCTGGAGAGGACATGAACTTAGGCTCTGGTGAATGCATCATGAATACATCTCATTACCAGCCAAGCACGCCTGCATGTCAGAGCAGCCTTACCTTTTTAAAGGCCACAATAACATTCAGTAATGATGCAAAAGATAATATGAATGTGTCTGCATGTATTGAAGTAATAAAATCTTTCAGTTAGGAGTATCTTTAGTACCTGTTCTAAAGGCAAGTGTACAAGAGGCCAATCCACCAAACTATGTTTTCCTACCCCTAGGTTCATTTTTTGTTCAAAGAAGATAATCTAAAGAAACCTGGAGGGGTCTCTGGGTGTGGGTCTTAGCCTTAAAGCAGAACAGACAAGTTTATGTTCACCTGGGCAAATCTGCCACTCTTTTTGTCTTGTCCAATGGCAGGAAATAGGTGACTGAATTTTCATTTTCAACCTCTTCTTGCAGGCACCAGTTATTTTGGCTCTCACATTTCATAAAACAAGATAATATTAGATGGGCAGCTCAAAAGGAACTTTTCTTTAAATGAACTAAAAAGACAGCTCAAGAATACTTTTTAATTAGGATTGGACCCAAGTTACTAATAGAAAATACTTTCTAAAATGTAGGGTTTAGTTTCACTCCAAGCCATCTCTCTGCATTTAGATGCATTTAGGTGCCATTTAGATGAATCTCAGTTTGCACCTTCCAGACAACATAACTTGAGCCGATTAGTTTATCTGTGTCCATGTGAGTACATCAATAGCATCAGGATCATACTGAAAAGGGAACATTGTTCAGACTGGGAAGGGAGAGGTAAGTTATCAGGGTAGGTTTAAAACAAACTCCCTCCAAGGAGCAAACTGAAAGGCAAAGAGGGTGGGAAAATACCTGAAACCCAGCATGAGGATCTGGGCAGCAAAACCCAGGAGAGGCTGCTACCCACAATGTGAGCCTGCTCATTCTCCTGGTGACCCACCAAAGCATCAATGCAGGTTGAGCACAGACCGCCCAGGAAGCGGGTGGGCTCACAAAGAAAACCTGGCCTTGGCCCATTTGTTTAATTCCCCCAAAGGTAATCTCACAATGCTCGTTCCCACCGGAGCCCAGCAGCATGCTGGTCCCCTGGCTCAAGAGGCAACACATCCCAAGGTGTAAGCCCTGAGTAAACAAACCTTTTCTTGCCACACTGACCCCTCTCTGTCCCAGCGAAGCATCCTTCTTCTCATCTCTCTGTCTTTACCCTTCTTACCCTCACAAATCATTCTCACTGGAGGACTTCTAACTCTCTGTTTCAGGAGGGGTTTATGTGGTTTATTTTTTCACTTGGCATCTTACCTGGCAATGAAGCTGCTCCTTGTCTGGTTGTGGTAAATTTTAATTACTGGCAGAAGCCCCAGCTAGAAGTGGCAGCAGCTGTGGTTCTGTGATACCTTATAGCCAGTCCTGTCCATCATTGTGTCAGCATAGCCCACAGCACTCTGGGATGCAAAGCCAAGACTCCTACGTGCATTTCCTACCACTTGCTGTAGAGGAGGAGTGATAATTACTGTGCTGTGCTCCACCAGAGCCAAAGCGACTGTGTGAGCCACTTGTGCACCTTCCTCTGGTGGGGCTCGCTCTGCTAACTTTGTGTATCACAGTTACTTGCCAGGAGAGGACGAGACCAGGATACCTTGCAGATCTTTCAGGTGTATCCTAAATGCTAGAAAAGAAACAATGTTTTTCTACTTCTCTCTGTCTCCTCCATTTCTCATCCCAGATGAGAGTTTTGTGATCTTTAGGAATGGCAGCGGGCAGAGTCCTCATCCTTTTCCTCCGAGATGTCATCAGATGGCAGGGCAAAGAGGAATAACCAGCCTCAAACTGGCATGGGTCCCCCAGTGCCAGGACGTAGGAGTGAAGTACAACAGAAAACTGAGCAAAGAAAAGAAAGATTTCCATTTGAAAGATTCAAAGAGAATTCTGGGGCTGAAATCAGGACATACAATCTGTCTGTGAAAGAGTATAAGGGTATATTGAGGTGCATCATGATGATCCCAGCACACTGCAAAATTCTTGGCTGTTTTTTGCCAGGACTGGCCTTGTAAAGGTCATGCAAACAGGTTTCTAGTTTGACTTACAACAAAAGGAATTAGTGTTAAGCCTCGGTCTGTCTCACATGAGAGCATGCACAAATGTGCAGAACCACTGCCTTTCCAAGATAAAGCTTTTACTACGCTAAGGTCAGGCCTCAGCCTGTGGGAATACACTGTGAGTCCTGGAGTTTGGGCTCCAGATTTCTAAACACTCTGTAAAAACAATGGGACTTCAGGTTAGGTTTGGGACCAGTCTGAGCTCCTGGGTCCCAAAGGAGAGCTTAAGATTCCTCTAACTCAGGCACACATCTCATCGGTCCATGTCTCTACGTAGTTGGTTTCCTTCAGACAAGGCAAGTTTTGAAGACAGGCAGGAGAAGGTAAGGACTCCTGATGACACATGCTACCTTCAGGGCAGTCAGTGCTGTTAGAGCCCAGTCATCTCTAGGAGCTTTCTTCAGTTCTAGTCTTAATGAAAACAGGAGCTCTCACAGCAGCCGTAACAAAGATATGACTAGAAGTACCAAAACGCATGTTGCAGGAATAGAGATGTCAGGTCTCCTCTTAAACTCTTCCTTTTTCTAATGTTTCTGCTGGAGAGCAAGCTTCTTGCCTGAGTGTAAATCACTGCTGGCATGTCTCTTGAAGTCTGTGAGTATGCTAGCCACAAGAACAACTCTGAGAAGTGCAACATCTCTCCTCAGAGTGGTACCCAGGTCAACACTTACCCTACACAGACGAATGAACAGAAGATGAGTGTGTGTCTGAACTCAACTGCAAGGCTATTGCATAGCTGTGAGGGGGATGAAGAGAAAGGAGCTCTGACTGTAACACAGGGCAAAATAGTATGAAGAATGCGGACATGGAAGGAGGGTTGCATGTTTGTTTGTTAGGAGAAAGGACAGGAAAATACTACTTTACGTGAAGTATGTAAAAATATGAAACATTTCTCTCTATCTGGAAAGAGTTTGCTTTAGGGAAACATTTTTCTTAAGGCTTGCAGTGGTCTGGTCTTGATTTTCTCCTTCTGAGAGCTCCCTCGTGAGCCGCTGCCATCTTGGCACTCAGGGTCAAGCACTACCCAAAGGGTAATGTGAGGATATTCTAGCTCAGCACTGATGAGCAGCTTTCATCCAGGAGACAGCAAATACACTGTAGTAATTTCAAAACTACAGACTCAGATCTGCCAAATTTAAAGGCTCACAAAAGAAAGATTTGGGAATTGGTGGAGGTGGGAGATACCATGGAGCCAGGAACTAGTAAAGGGACAAATGCTTTTCAAAGGAAGGGGCACGTGTCCACTATCCTGTAAATACATAGTTCACGTACTGCCTGCCTTGCTTGCTGAAAGTAGAGGGGAAACTCGGGCTGGTTTTCCTTGTTTCAGTGATTCAAGCTACCCATGTCTATATGTAAAAGGGCCTGGACAGTTAGGACAGTGGTTGGAGCAAGGCTTTTCTCAAGGAAATGTTGCTGCCTGTTTGGATCAGAAGCTTGCTCAGGGTCCTCCTCTGGTACTTCCCTCCAAGTAACCTCAGGACTGCCTAAAGCTCCTGAACATCAAGGCAAATGGTTATCACAAGTAAAAACCCACCCTAATGGTGCTGGGTAACAGGGACGACTGGATGGTGGCTGGAGTTAGGTGGTGGGGTTCAAGAGCACTGCAAGTGTCTCCACTGCCACCACTGATGCCATGGCTGCCTCACTCAGTGCCAGGCAGCAGAGAGCAGCAGACATGCAGGCGAGGAGCTGTGTCCTTCACAACAGAATTATAGGAAACATCTGCAGACATCAGGAAATTAGAAGTGGTGAATACACTACCTACTTTCTGTTCAGAGAATGACTCCAATGACATCGAATGAGGTAATTGTTATTTTAACCTCCCCTCGGAGATGTCCCTCCCTTTGCTGTTGACGCATTTCTGCTAGCAAAGCGGGCGCGATGCTAGTGTTACGTAGTATTGTTTTTCATGACAGACAGTCAGCACCAATGCCACCTCTCTCCACATCTTCCAAAAGGCATCCCTTCTCAGCGGAGTAGCTGCATGAAGTCTCAGTTTAACTCGATGAGGTGGGACAGCTGCTGCTGGGCCCAAAGTGGAGGAAGCAGT
>NW_009913695.1:18500-21506 GCF_000696875.1 Nestor notabilis | reverse complement strand
CTGAAATCTTCGGAGGCTGGATTTATGGCAGGGTTTTCTTCTCTTTGTGCCGTGGTGTGTAGCTCTCAGGAGAGCCTGGCCTGTGCTTGCTAAGCACTGTCTGATGAGGTTAGCAAACCCAGCAAATACCACTGTGAAAAGTCCAAGTCAGATCCTGAGTCTCCCTTTTAGTGATGACAATAGTTGGCAATTGCTAGTGCCTCTATGTGCCCAGCACCTCACAGGCCAATTCATTACAGCAGCATTGCCTCAGACCTCCATGGCTGGGAGCCTCTGCTGAGAGGGCAACGTATGGGCTTTCATGCATGTGTAGCCACTGCTGCATACCCCCCAGAACTGGCCCAGGGGTAAGTCAGGGCTTTAACAGCCAGGAAAGCACTCAGATCACCAGGCAGGTGCCTGAGCTCCCCTCTGCCCCAGGGAACCTTGAAACCCTTGCTGCATGTTGGCATGGCTTTAACTGGCTGTGCCCTAAGCACCAGTTTAAAACTCACCTCTTGCTAGACAGACCGAAGGGTTCGAAGCCCACACCCCCTGTGAACAGGACGGGGCCCAAACCATCTGCTTCCTGAGCAAGTGGCTTATCTTGTCTGTCAAAGGCTGCCAAGAACGGTTTGATCGAGCGCCATCATTACCAAAAGAGGCAGGGAGCTGCAGCACCTGGCTCTGCTGGGCAGCGTGCCCCGGCAGGGGCAGCACGTACGTAACCTCAGCCCTACGCTATGGAGACGTGAGCAGCTCTTGGCTCTGCTGTGCACCGTGCAGGAAGGCGTCTGGCTGTTCAGGGGTGCAAGGGGGATGTAACAGGGAAATGCCCAGTTTCTAATGCCAGCTTAGTCTGGGCAGCAGTCCCCCCATGGACAGGTCAGCTGGGACTATCCCGGGGCACTGGCTGAATTTTAGCATCAAGCCTAGTGAAAGGAAGGAATCAGCAGAGTCAGGCAATGGTTGCAAGGGTTGTTTCCAGGCTGAAGATGTGGACTGCAGTGTTCCGGTTCTGCATTAGCCCTGTAGTTGATCTAGGACATAGTAACTTGCCCTCAGCTACTCAAAACCCAGGGCAGAATTTTAGTTCAGGGTTTCACAAGCTCCACCTTGACACTTGGTCCTCTGTGGCACACTGGTTCCCCACAGCACAAGTGTCTGAGGATAGCTACACTGCGATGCAGAGCAGCCCAAGGAAACCTGTAGCAAGGGATCTGGGCCACACAGTCACGACTTCTCATGGTGGCATCAAACTGGATGCATCCTTTTGGTGCTGTGCTCACACCAAAGGGATTCATCAGCCCTGTCACAGCTCTGCATGAACATGCACCAACACCAGGTATCTGCACTGCAGCTCTGTGAGAAGTAGTAGCTACTGGATTTTGTGTGGTACAGGGTACTTTGGGCATGTATTAACTGAGATGACCTGTTGCCACAAAACTCATCCTAAGCAAGCCCTAACAAAGTCCAGCACCCACAAAGGGCTGATTTCCTCCCAGTGAACTACTCTTTTAATGGAATTTCAGTCTGGCGTCTGAAGATTTTTAAAACTTCGATATTATCCAGCATGATTATATGGATGTCTTAAAGACGCTTTGCTAGTGAGACAACAGATTTCACACCTCAGTCACAGACACCCCATTTGTTCATCTTACCCTTCCTGCCCGCAGCTACAGGGTTCTACCCTAACAATCGCCTGTGTCTCAGCAGCCTGCGTAGGCTAAGCAGAGTCAGACTATAGTTTCCCTAGACCTAGACTAAGTCAACAATATGAGAGGAAGGAGAAGTTCAAAGATGTTGAAAGCAGTAACAACAGAACAACCGAAATGAGATTTAGTGCCAGAAGACTGAATATTCAAGAGGGAAGGCCCAAAAGGTACTCGAAGGATGGGGGGACTCCTGTTGCAGTGAGAAGATAGGAAGCTGGGATGAGAGGTAGAGAGGTGAAACAAAAGGCTGCTAATACCAGTGAGACCTGAGGCTTCAGGGGGAGGAAGATGTGTGACATACAGTAAAAAGAGATCATGATAATCAATGTTACTAGATTTTTAAGATAAATAACATTTGCTTGCAAACAGTGAAGGGGAGAGAGTAGCAGGGCTAGGTGGAGAGGCAAAAATCAAGGCCAGTTGCCTACACACAAGACAGACAGGCTGAGAGAGCAGGGAAAACACATAAGCCTCATTAAGAAGTCCAACCAATTCAAGGAGACATGGCCTTGGCCTTTCCTGTAAAAGGGCCATGCGTGTGTAATTGACTCATTACCAGCCCAACACAGCTGCTCGCTCACAGGCCAAGCAGCCAACATGGAAATAATTGCAGGCAACAGGAAAAAGATTGTGGATGAAGCTGATATCTGGCCTGATGTGATCATACCCAGCCACACGAGTCGGGAAGCAATGAAGGCGCAGAGGCTGTGCCCACACAAGCAGCGTGGCCTTTCTCTGGAGCGGCTCCTTGCAAGGGGGGTTTTCCTGCCACCTGAAACAGCACAACTTCAAAACCTCATCCGTGCTGGGATTTAAGCTAAGACATACCACACGGGGTTCTCCCTTCTGAGACTCCGGGGTGCACTAGTGTGTCCATTCAGGACTTCGCTGAGATGAGGGCAAGACATGTCTTTTTAGAGAAGGTTAAGATGCTACAGCTTCAAGAAAAAAAGAAAACTGCAGAAAGACTGAAGAGCTGAGCTTCCTGTAGGTGGCAAAGTATTTCAGACCATCCAACTACTACCCAGTGGTACCCGTACACTGCAGACTGGAGCTGAGCCATCAGTAACCTTAAGCACTGAGATACAAAGATGTGACTAGTTTACAAAATTCTCTGCAATTACTAAGTTTGACTACACTACAAGACTAGATTAACGCGTCTCCTCCCTTTATGAAGCCCTGGGAACTCAGTGTCCTGCTACTTCTTTAGAGTTAACATGTCCATTTTAAAAACTACTGGCTGCTTAAAATAAAATACAACTTTTTTTCTTTTCTGCTCATTATAATGAGCATTTGGCCTGAAAAGAACAAT
>NW_009913695.1:9980-18469 GCF_000696875.1 Nestor notabilis | reverse complement strand
TCTTTCCCTGCTCCAAGTGAACACCAGTGACACATCTGCAGTCTTTTTCCAGCAAGTTTACAACACCTCTAAGTGTTTTTGGGGAAATACTTTGTGCCTCTAAAACAAGAGTGCTGCTGGTGAGCCAGAATCCTGCAGCAGATTTCCTGAGCATTCCTATTACTTGAGATTATGAAAATTTGGCTTGGGATGCTGTAAACAAGTTTCCTTGCTCTGAAATGCTCTGTCAAATACAGCCCTTGGCTCTTCTCTGAAAGAAGAGCACAATGAAGGAGGCCAGAGGGCATTAACTTGGCAGCAGGATTTCAGTGTCATCTGAGAGCCAATGCACCACTTTACTAAGTAAGTGAAGATCCCCACTCTCTTTCAAGCAGCACCACTCTTCATTTCTCCAAAATTAAATTAGATGAACACCTGCACAGCTTTCAACTCAGTTCAGAAGACCTCTGGCTTTTCTGGTGTGACAGTCAGGCTCTACAGTCCTTCTCTCCATCTGATGGAAGCCCTCTAGCAACAAATGCTGTATGAAATCTTAGTTGATACAACCAGACAGGAGCTACTGCAGCTACCTAAATTACAGATAATTGACATGAAAGGCATGTGGGGGAAAGAAAGGGGTTATTTCCCAGAAATTATCCATTGAATAGGTAGTAAGTTGATGGGGTTGTGTTGTCTTAGGAATCCACAGACACACCAGATGTGGAATAACCTTGGTAGAGTGATGCTGATGTCCTAATCTACAGCTGTCTGCAGCTGTTACCAGGATGGCAGTCTGCCTGGACTGGAGCATACTGCACAGCTTATACAACCAGTATCTGGGATTTGTCCTTGAGGTACTCACACTACTACCAAATGCCTCCATGGGTGGAGGGGTGAGATGACAGTTCTGGAGAAGAGCAGTGGGGCCACCATAAGATGTAGCTGCTTTCCTAGTGCGCTTTTTGCACCAGCTGCTTGCTCAGAGCTCTGTTCCTGGCCAGGGTTTTCCCCAGGATCCTTCTCAGCTTCCTGGTGTTCCCTCTCAGACATCTGTTTTTCTTAATGGTCTGGGAACTATACACGGCCTGTCAAGTTTCCCCAGATTAATCAGTGCCTCTCTGTGTGCACTTCCAGGCCTTGTTCTGGGCAGCTCCTGCTGCTCTAGAAGGATGAGAGGTGAGATAATGGAGGAACAACTGACTAAACATCCCAGGCTGCCTGCAGAGAGAGGGGAAACAGTGCAGTCTGTGGGGCAAGTGCACCTGAGCTCATGTGAGCACAGTCTCCTCAACAAAGAAAGGCACAGGGGAGAGAGATGGCTGGGAAGGCTGGGCACATGTGTGGATTCTTTCAGTGGGGAGTAAAATGCATGAACCATGGTTATCCTCTGATACAGACCTCTGAGATAAGCAGCTTTCTATTGGTTAAAATGTGCCCTGCAGGAGATCATGAGTTTAAACCATCTGAATCATAGTGTTGCTTTAAGTGACTTGCAAACCTGTTCAGCTGTAGACATGATGCGAGGCTGCACGCTGCTCCCACCTGCAGGTATGGACCCACTTCCTGCTCTGAAGGAAACGGGTTGAGCGAATGCAACAGCCCCTGTAGCAGGAAAGGTCACAGCCTTTCAACTGCTGTTCAGTTTAGCTTCTCCCTTGCTTGCCTCATGTGGAGTTTTTAGCAGAGGTTTTTAGGTTTTTAGCAGAGGTCGGAAGTAAGATGAACTTGAGCAGGAGGCGGCTCAAACACAAGATGCTTCAGGTGGGATGAGGAAGGGACCACTCTTAGACTGACAGCGTGGTTAAAGAGGATGAACTTCAAGCAGGTGCATATGCAGTATGTGTTAATTATCTAATCTGAACCTATTCAGAAGGTCAAATTAGAAACTGAAGTCATGGATCTGTCAAAGAAGGGACACAGAGAATGCGAGAAGCAGGGACAATTCAAAACACTTCTGATAAATGCTGTAAGTAGGTTGTTATACCTCTCAATTTAAGCTCAACACTAGAGTCGGTCTAGTTGTAGCAGCACAGGGATTCAACTTCTCTTAATTTATCATGTTGGGAATAGAAAACCAGAAGGGTAAATGAGCCTTCACATTGCTCTGAACTGCTGCAACTTCCAGGACTCGGCAGGACTGTGCTATCTTTGTAACACATTGCTATTAAATTAGGTCTGCACTGGATACCAGCAGGTTGGAGAAGGAGGTTCATGTTTATCAGAGCCAGGAATTTAGTCTAAAAAGGTACACAGATACGGAGTGGAGGAAAGTGATAGTAAACACTCAGCTAGCAGCCAGCTTGAGGTGTGAATGCAAAGCTGTATCCACAGAGTTTTTATCTGGACCCTGGAAAGCCCAGCGGCCCCTGTGGCACTAAGGATCCTGGTCTGCAAAGCTGCTTTCTCAGCAGCTGCCCTCCCTTTGGCTCCATCTGAAGTCTCCAGTTTGTGAGACCTTGGAAAAACCAGGGCCTATTCTGGGCAAACGGATCTGTAAAACCTGTAATTAGCTGTTACATTTGCAAATGCCAGACTGAATTTTCAGCCCAGTCTGGATCACCTTTAATGAAACATTAGAAATTGAGTGGTTTCTGTAGGTAAATGACTCTACTACATACCCTAAGGAAAATGCACACAAGCAATTCCTGAGCTGCATGGCCTTTGACATGGGTTTTTTTTCTGTGATCCAAGAAAGATCATTATCTCTGTTTCTGAGCAAACCTGCTCATGAAATTCTCCCAACAACCCTGTAAAGGAGAAACCCAATGTTTGTAAGAGCTTCCTACTTTAATGCTCTCTTTCCTGACGGCTGACTGAAACTTGTTTACAAGTTCTTTCTGTGGCAAGAAGGGGGACTAAGTTCCTCCAACCTCAGGCACAGTTTCTCCGGATCAAAGTGGGCCACGGGAACCAGGTGTCCAGGAAGCACAGGCTCACTGCCTGCTCCTCGCTTGCTCAGTGAGCAAATCAGCCCTAAGAAGTTCTGTTCAGAATGTCACTGAATTCATAGACCTTGAAATGAAAGGTATGGAGAAGAAGAATTATATTCAGCTTACAAACGAATGATCCAGCAATTCTGAGTTGCAGAGCACAGACAGAAGAAATAAAGTATGAAGGTTTCATTACTTGGCAGCTTTTCTTCCTCACAGGCTACAAAGCAAAAAGGCTTCCAGCTTTCATCGTTGAGAATCCACAGACTAAACCAGTGCCCACTACAAAGAGGCACTGAGGAGCTGCTGTAGATGATGCAGGCTTCAGTTTGCTGGATCAGAGTGTGAAGCTGCTGCAGGGGATGGACCCTGAGAGACTGGATCTTGAGCATCATATTCCTGAGCAAAGCTCTGCAGGGCTTGGCATGGAGACCATCACTGGTGAGTCACCCACACCAGTTGCCTGTGGTCAGAACTACTCCAGTGCCAAGGGCAGGAGACCGGGGCAAGAGGGCAGAGTCAAAGAACGAGTCCTGTGCTTAGTGCATACAAAGGAGGAGGAGGAGAGGGGCTGAGAAGAAATCCCTGGGTGGCTGCAGGCAAAGGCTTCTTGACCTGTACAGAGCAGGACTTGGTATTAGATGAGGCTGAAGTCCTGATATGAGAGGAAAAGACAACTTTGCATTGATGAAAGAGAATGTGTTAAGACTGTTTCCTTTTTGTATGGGTGACCTGTCCAATTTGTTACCTGTATGTCTCCTGTCACCTCATGCTGCAGTGTATTCAGTAACCCACCCCTCTTCTGCCACTTTGTCCTCTTTACAGACACCTGCTGCCTAGAGAACCAGTGCACATGCCTGTACTTGTCTGCATGGACAGCCCTTCTGCCTCTAACTGGGAATGAATACCTTGAAACTGGGAATGCAAAGGGTGGATTTTCATTGAGGGACAGCATTGGCAACTCTGTGCACTTTGTAAAGACTAAGTGGGAAGCCAAATTATACTGCGCACGTTTCACAGGTTAAACACGTGCTTGCTGCAGGGCCCAAGGGGTGAAATTCCTAGGAAACCTGGCACACAAGCTCAAGCGTGTGTGTATGAAAACAGGACCTGTTTCATGTGGACTTACATCAGAGGAACATGGCACTCAACAGAAAGATATTTCAAGATGATTGACTTGAATAACCCACGATTGCTGTTGCAGTACAAAGTTTTAAAGGATAAAGGAACCCATTCTTAAACCAGGAAGAACACACCCACAAAAAATCGGTTTTGTGTTTCACACAGGCAATAAAAGAACAGTTCCCAGACTCCTGCAGGTATGATACCAATTTATTTTGACCTAAGCTTCCCAGAGGCAAAAGTCTGAAGGGCTTGAACAACGTATCATAGCAGGAAGGAATCATAAATGCTTTTGGGGCCAGATGCTGAATAGCCACTAGCTTCTGCTAGCAGCCCCACACATGGAAGAATTGCAGAAAAAGTATGGTCTTGCCCCTCTGGTGGCCCCAACAATACTAATGCTTGAATGCAATAGAAGATTGCTCCTGCCGTTATCTTTCTCATGCTCTGTCCAGCCTACTTTTGAATGTCTCATGGGAAAGAGATTTCCATGTGGTTTCCACTACGCTATTCCAAACCCTGCCAGACCTCACTGCGAGAAATCCTTCCTGCTATGCAGTGAGATATGCATCTTCCCTTTAATTTGATCCCATTATTCCCAGGCATACTGCTTTTCCAATGCACTAACTCTGTTTCCTCTGTGTTAAAAGTTTTAGACTACTGTCCTCTGTCCCACTGCAGATCTGGCCACACTGGCTTGTTTAGCTCCATTCTTCTGAGCCAGCTTTCCCTTTCCTTTGCATTTTTGTGTCATTGGTCTCCATCCTTTAGATACTCAGGCTCCCAAACTGAACGTGTTAATGCTGTGGTCTATGCAAGCCATAAATTTCTTGCCTTAAGAAACAGCATGTAGCTTGGTTCAGTGATGGAGCATGAGAGAAAGGTACTATATTTCGTGAAGTACCACTTCACACCATAGCTACCAGCCTGTACAAAAACACAATCTGAGCTGTGGTCCAACCATGCTGAGAATATGCATTTGAGAAGCCTGAGATGAACAGTGGCTTTGTTGAAGCTGGCAGTGGTAAATCAATATCCTTTGCAGATTGGCAGCTCGTCATCCACACTGACAAGAACACTGTGTATCTTGTTACAAAGGGTAAACAGGTTTATTTGCATAAGGACACTTGTATGCAAAAATCAGCTTAGTGCCTTGCTGCCTGCTGTGTGGGTTTGGGGCTCTTCTAAAACTCGATGCTGAAGAACAAAAGAAACAGAGCATGCATCTATACCAGTTGTCATCTGGTGAGTGAGGGTCTGGGTCGATGCTTGGAGAAGACTTCCAGAAACACCTTTAGCAAGTGATGTGCTCACATCTGACTAGAATTTGATCTGATGTCTTTTTTTCCTTTCTAACAAGTGAAAGCTTCATTTGGCACTAATGGGGCAGATAAGCTTCATCCTTGTCACTGCATTAGCAGGACCCATATACTGGTGATAAGATACCATAAAGATAAGCCTCAGCCTTGATGTTAATGTAAAAGTATTTCTGGCATAAGACTCGTAGCTGGATACATTGTGACTTGGATGAAGTGAGGCTTAAATCTGTGCCTATGTGAGACTCCATAAGAGTAAAGAGTCCCATGCCCCTGACAATAACTCACTGTGACACAACTGTGCAGTGAGTGTGTAATAACTCCTCCTTACATAGCACATCTCCTGTCTCTAGACCAAATTCATCCTTATCTATGCCATGTTGCAAACTGCTAAAGGCATATAATTGTCTAAGTCACCAAGACAAGTTGTGTCTCTGCAGTATTACAGCACCTACAGGCAGCATGAAGGCTTCACCTGTAAGATAGACAGGTCCTCCAAGCAGGTTCTCTTTCTGCTGGGTACAGATCCCAAATTCAGGCTGTAGATTTGGTGTTTTAGGAGAAGGAACATCCGCCTCTCTACAACTGTTAACCAACCACATGGAAACAGAAAGGAGAACCCCAAAAACTTTGTATGGGCTTGGTCTCTTCCATGACAAAAACCCAGCAGTTTCCTAGCAGCACCTATCTATAAAGCAGTGCTGATGTTTCCCCCTGTTCTTCAGATAAGCAGATCCTGGGAATGTATGAGAAGTTATGCACAATATGTTGCTCAACAGTAACACTCCCTGCCAGCCAGACTGGACAACAGAAAAGAAGGCTTTCCAAAATGCTATCACCATGGCCTGGGATGACCAAAAGTTAAAACGGGGAGTGAGGAGAAGTTCAGAAGATTCATCCCTCTCCAGTGACACAGGAGAAGCTTTAATTCTGCAAACCACCTACTCTGGGTCTGCACTAGGTACAAGAAAGGGTCATAGCACAGCATGTGGGGTTTGGGTTTGGTCCTTTCTGTCCTCCAAGAGGGAGGCCTCATCCAGTCACTGGGATGTGGAAGTCTGGCAAACGTGATCCTTTCCAGGATCCCCTGCTGCAGACATGCTATTGCCATCAGGTAGGTCCTGCCCAGACCTGAGGAGTAAAACGGGGTCATACGGTACCTCTCCTAGTATATTTAAATACTCATCCCCTTATCTACACACTCCGCACAAATGTGTTGTTTTGATGAGTTTGGGTGGAAACCCTGAAAACAAGTGTATCTGAGGTTAAAATGTTCTGTTAAGTAAAAAGAAAAAAGAGTGGAAAAGGAATGTTTTAACTTTTGGAATGAAAGCCAAGCAGCAGAGCTTCCTGAGAAAGGGAAATTGTTTCCTGGCAAGGCCAACCGTGGCGTAATGCCTGTGCTTAATCTTGGCTCCGCAGCTGCAAGGGTGAGCAGAGACCTCGCTCAGCCCAGCTCACCTCTGTGGCTGCTGCTCTGAGGACCACTAGGTTACAGATTTCAGCCTCCTGGTCTGCACGGTACCAAGTACTCTTCCTCGATCCCCTTCACTTCAGTCCTCTTGGGTGACGGGTCACGTATCCTTAGTGCAGTTTTCCTAGGGACAGGGTAAGTGCCTATGCTGAAAGAAAGATGCCCTGTAGTCTGGGTGAGGGCACCATTCCCCTTGGCTCCTGGAAGGATGCAGCAATGCATCCTAGACCTGGAGATGTGCTCAGTTGTGATGTCTGGCTGACCACAGCACAACGGGAGAAATGGCTTCTGACCTCACCTGTTGAGGGAAGGGATGTGCAGAAACCCCAGGAGGTTTCTGCAGCCTCCTACTGAGACAGGGAACAGAACTCAGCTGCTCACTGGAGGAGCAGGGCAGGACGCAGGGCCTCTTTGTGGTACCCTCATCTGACACAAGAGGGGGTTCTACTGAAAAGAGCAGTGACCCCATCGCTCCCCAGACATCCCACATGAGAACATTGTGGTGCAGGGAGAGGACAGGGCTTGGAGCCATGTCCAGTAGGTTGTCCAGAGGAGAAGTGGTGAAGTGAGCAGAGAACTGCACTCAGCCCTGGAAAAGCTTTCCCTCTCCTGAGCTGATGCAGCAACCGGCAAAATGAAGATCTAGCAGGAACTAGTTGCAGAAAAGAGACAGGGAATGGAGATGTCACAGAAACAAATAGAATCTGTCGGCAGGCACAGAGAAGATGGAGGCTTTCCCAAAGTAAACCTGGTTGTTGCGCCTTTGCAGCTTCGGGAAACCATCACACCATAGGGAGCCACCAAAGCCCAGTCTTGGATCGCTTCCCTTTGCTGTGTGAGTAAAGTTCAAATGTCTCCATGCTCCTAAGCTCCTACAGAGAGGCTGGGAAGAGGAATGCCATGACCGCTGTTGGATATGGGCTTCAGAAAGCCACAGGCACTTTCAGTGGATGCCTTAACTCACAACATGTGCACCAAGGTTTGGTACAGCTATGGGAATCAGACAGATTGGACCAAATCTGAAGATGTAAACTAACAAACCAACACAATCATTTCTGATCCTTTTGGTACTGTAAAGGCAAAGAATGTTTGCTGGCTGCCTTTTTACAAGTGGCTTAGCTTTCATCAGTGCCAGCTTTACACAGTTTTTATACAGACTCCTCTTGTGAACAGACAGAACTTCATGATTTCAAGTTCCTTTCATCAGTCATAACACAGGGAAGAAAACTGATTCTCAACCCTATCTTGCATCAAGAAGCTTCACAAAAAACCCCCAAACAACCCATGAAGATCATCAGACTCACGAAATTACATGAACTGCAAGAATGGGGGTTTGTTTCCACTTTCTTCCTCCTTGGGATCTTAAATGGTTACAGTTACTTTCAATGCTTTCAATTTCTGCTATCACGTTCCTCACAGCAGAACTTCTAAGACTGTAGGTTCTGGCCCTAACGAGCAGCAAAACCATGCTACCCTCTCTGAGAACTATCTTGCTTCTGTGGGTTCTTCAAAAACAGGGTCTTCCTGCCAGAGACGTGATGGCAATCAGCTGGCTAGGTCAGCCCGCTGCCCTTTTTTCCCTAACACTAATCCCTAATCCTCATGTGTCCCACTAGAGCAAAGAGCTTGCCAGTTATGCCAGCAGGGAAGCACAGAGCAGCTCTGCCT
>NW_009913695.1:9672-9930 GCF_000696875.1 Nestor notabilis | reverse complement strand
TTGCGTCTTTTTTAAAGCAAAAGAGTGCAGTGAGTCTCTGGGTCCTGCCTGTGAAAAGCTCTCGGGAAGAAACAGAGAATTGGCAGGGGGGAACTCAGGTTCTTGATCTTGGCTCTGTTTTGGTCTAATATCATCTTACCTTTGGGATATTAACCACCTTTTTGTAGGGTTGAGGCTGGAAGGGAAGACCAAGTACTTTACTTAGAAATGTCTTGGGAGTTGAGATGTTTTAAAAATAAGAATGGATGCAGCTATCTA
>NW_009913695.1:7392-9634 GCF_000696875.1 Nestor notabilis | reverse complement strand
AAGAGTAGGAAATAGAAGCAAATCGAAAGGATCAAGAAGAGGACACTCTTAGGTTAAAGACTTCAGAAAAGTCTTCCATATGTGTCACATGAGTCTCCCAAAAGGAGATGGTAGGTTTGTCCCTTTCTACTCTGAAACACCTCTGAAGAAGACAACAGAAAACACTTAAGGGGTGTGTGGAGAGGAAAGGGGGTGTGGGAGAGTGTACTCAACACAATAAATATCATCTTCAGCCCTAAGTTGGTCTTTGCTCTGTATGTGGCTTACTGTGCACAGCAGTTACAACAAATTAAGAGCTCTACTCCCTTTCCCCTCTGAGACATCACCGGCTTCTATATAGCCAAAAAGTAAAAAACAAGCATTAACACTTACTGATCCAGTCTCTGTCAAACCTAGTAGCCCTTACAAAGCTCTACATTTGTCATGCCACATGTAGTCTATGCTGAGTTGGTTTGGTCACTGCTTGGTCCTTCTCCACACCAGAATCTGCTGAGATAGTTTGTTGAGGACATTTCTTGTAACAAACATGCCTGATCTTTAACCCTTGCCTGTGGGGCAGGACAGCACAGATAACAGGGACTGTGGTGTTAGCACCTGAGCGTTATCAGAACTGAGCTATGCGCTGGAAAGCTTCAAAGAAAAATCACAGTGGTGCCTCAAGCACGCTGTTCCCTGGCTTTATGGCGTGTTCCCTGCTGCTGGGGCTGCCCTGATGCAGAAAAAGCTTCCCTGGGAAGATAATCTAACGTGCTTAGTAAGATGTGTGTTTAGCTGAAATACCAAAAGTCCTCTTTCGTCATTTGAGGTTTTCACAATGTTGTAATCGCCTTTTTATCTCCCGTGCCCCTCCTAAAAATAAATATTTCTTTTTCCTCTGCCGCTTCAAAAGCTGCTTGAAAAGCTCGTGAATCCAGTCTGAGATGAGCAAAGCAAGCACCATCCTTCCCATCTTGTGTGAATGGGAAAAGAGGCAAGCGGAGGTGAACTGCCTTCAGGATGCTACACAGGAGGCAGCTTGGACTGAAATGGCAGGGAAGCCTGTCCATGAACTGTGTGCCCACCCAGAGACACAGCTCTAGTTCTCCTGGAGAATGGGACACACAGCATGGAGGAAAAGGCAGAGGAAACCCTCAGGGGGTGTACTACTCATTTACCTCTCCAAAGCAGCGGTTCTCAGGTTGAAATGATCCTACTGAAATGCTCTATTGATAATGAAAGTGATACCGCCCCGTCCATGTGGAACAGGGGGACACACTGCTCAGGGTCCAAATCACAGCTTCTGCTGCTGCATGGGCTGGGTAGGAATCAGCCCTAAAAAGCCTGCTCATCCTGTACGGTTTGTTCACTTCTCATATGACCCCATTTCTACCGGACTTTTAAAACCTCCTTTCAAAAGGATACCCTTTAAACTGTAACTCTCCCACCTCAAAGACTAAAAAGTAAATAGCAGTCCTTCCTCATTCCCCTTTCACAGATGTAATTTCTCCCCACACCATCCCCCTACTTTCCAAACCTGAACTCAAACCCACAAAATACTCTGAGGTGCACTGCAACGGCTGGGGGAGAGAGACATTTATCTAAACCTCAGCGAAGAGATATTCTGAGCTGCCTTTAGTGAGAAATTGCTTTGCAAGGTGGAGCTAATGCAGATCGAGGAGCCAGTCACAAGCTAGTGGAAATAAAAGTTTTCTTTACCTCCATGTCCCGCAAAAGAGAGGTGTCCTCAGGGAAATCTTTCTTCCCCACCCCTTTCCCTCTTATCTGTGGGAAAACTTCAGCCGAGTGAGAGCAAAATCGTGCCGCAGTGGAGGGTATATAATATCCAAGCTGCTGCTCAGCTTGAGAACTGACAGAGCCCAGTGAGTGGCCCTGCTCTACGAACAAGGAAGAAGGGCGGGTGGGTGAGAGGAAGGGAGGGAGGGGAGAGGAGGGGGAGGCAAGGCAATCAGTGTTTAAATTTAGACACAAATCTAAACAGATACTGTCCTTCCCAGAGCGCCGGGCTCATGAGGCAACAAGCAGCAAACTCTGCTGCTGTGCCCAAACTTGGGGACACCACATGTGTACTTTCTCCTTTCCTTTCTCCCCTTCATATTTTCTGTCACCTCATCTTTACTTCCCCCCGACACCTTGTTTTGCCTCTATTTCTCTCCACTGCTTGTGGTTACTGCCCTGGTGTCTCTGCCTGGATCTCTCCCTTGTCGATGCTTCTCTCTCCAAGTCTGTAGGGTCTCTTCCTTGT
>NW_009913695.1:0-7361 GCF_000696875.1 Nestor notabilis | reverse complement strand
GGGGAGTGTCTTTCCCTCTCTCACTGCAGCTTCCCTTCTCTCTTCTTTCACACTGTTAGGTAATTTCAGTCAGCAGTGGACTGTCTTTAGAGGGATCAGAGAGGCAGAAGAGGAGCAGTGCAAGGGTGATTGTCGTGTTCAACCAGAATTTAAGGCTTTGGTGTCTTGGTGCATGGCTGGAACTCCCAGCAATGACACTACTGTGCTGCTGGGTGATGCCTAAATGAGAGATAAGGGCTCCACTGTGAAGACAGCTGCAATAATGTAAGCACAAGCGGGGGGGGTCACCATGCAAGGTGTCACTGCTAGTTGCAAAGCAGGACTAGCTCTTTCCACCCTGAATTCATGCCTCACGCTACCAGGTCAGAAGGTGCAGGATGTTCTTCTCTCCCTTCATAAGGAAGGGTCCATTTGTGCACTGGAAGTGAGAAGCTTCAGCGGTGACAGAAAAAAAGCCTCAGGAATGTTTTGCTACAGTTTCCCTTTCCATTCAGATCACAGTGCTGTAAACTGGACATCTCTTTTAGCAACTGTTTGCATATGCTCCTTCTCAAGAATTTCAGTCCCCACCTCTTGAGAGTAGGGTGGAGCAGGGTGGTGCAGAGGAATTTGGAAACACTCCCTTTGTCTTCTGCTGGCTCCCTTGCCTTGCATGCAGCTGCAAAGTGACACAAAGTCATGTCATCATGCTGGGATGACACCTCAGGGGCAGAAGAGGGTTAAAGCATCTTTTCTGAAAGGGATGCTTACTTCTCCTTTGCACTGTTTCGCAAGTCCCTGCTGGCTATGGCGGAAGACACTGCAAAATGGATTTAAATGTGACCATCATGATATCCCGGATTATTGTTACCAATAAATTCTCTTGACATAGTTGCTCTTACAGTATAGTTAACTGTTGCTGTACTGCATGCTGTCTGTAGGACTCCTGTGGAACCAGCAGACTTTAATCATGATCTAATAATCTCCCAAATTCAATATACAATGGTTACTTGGTCCTTAGCCAAAGAATGATATGCTGAGTTGCTGCAATCTGGAGGTTGGGCAAGAGGACTAATTAATCTTCTGTTGCTGTAACACTGGATTAGTTGAAACTCCTCTGCTGTAAGCAACCAGAAGATGCTGCAACTACAGATGTAAGTAAATAGATTAAAAATCTAAAAGAAGTATAAGGATGAAATTCTTCTTGATTGGAATCAAGGATTCCAGTCCTTCTTGATTGAACACCCTATTGATTTCTTGAAGTCCCCCCTAGGAGAGGGGATAGGAACTGAACTGAGAAGCACCATGAGGTGGGGAGGGCAGGATGCTTTGGCTGCCCATGTTTTCTCTGCTGCTGGGACAGGAGGATTTTATGCTCAGGGATTTCACTGTGGGCATTGGTCACAAGTGTTGTTTTCAAGCTGTCTGCCAATTAACTGTCAAAATCACATACCTCCAGTGGTTGCTTCATGCCATTCAGGGTCTATTTCAGTCATTTCTTTTGGCTTTCAGGGGTTGTACTCTGTGGAGGAAACTCTTTGCTCAGGTCTACAGAAAAGGAAACTGCTAGGCAGACGGTGTCACTTTACCCGCACTAATAAAGCAAAGGTAGTTGCAGCTGCCCCACCACAATTCTTCACTATTTATTTCTGCTCCCAAGTATCTTACCACAGGGCAAATCTTTTCTGCCAGCAGGACTCCCAGATGCCACTGCTCAGAGCATGGTTCACAGTATTCAATTTATTAATGCTAAATCTTTCTTCCTGAAGGAGCAAGGAGCCAACACGCAGAAATACAGCACATGTTTTTCTCCAGACAGGAAGACACGAGGTGTGGATTTGCTCTAGATTCATTTCTGGACTGAAAACCACCAGAATATCTGAAACAAAACCTACATGTTTTAACTGCAAGAACCTTGTAACAAATGTTATTAAGGGAGGTTATACTGAGGAACCAGGTGTTTTACATGATGTGCACGTGCAAGTGTGAATGTGAGATCTTTTAGAGTATGACTCTGAATCTCTGTGTGTGTCTCTGTTTGCAGACCTTCTGGGATATAGCAGTGTCCATGAGACTAAGTTGTTTATATGCAAAAAAAGTTTCTACATCTGTTCTGCTCAGGAGGAAAAAAATGCAGTCATCACAAGTGCCATTAAAACAAGCTCTAGGGAGAAACTTCATTTGAGTGAGAAAACGTTGCAAATGTGGATTTTGCAGCTTCCCAACTGGTTATTTCCAAGACATGTGAGGCCAAACCCAGCAAGTTCGCTTCAGGCCAGATTATTGGTACTTTTGCTACAAGCAGCACGTGGGGGAGAGGTGCAAGGAAATCCTTCATCCTGCATGCTTGCAAAAGAGGTAGCAGGACTAGTTCTGACATGCTTAGAAACACCATGTGTAATATTTGGTGACCTCTTGCATTTTGGCTATGAAGTACCGACAATGGGGCCTCCACAGTGTGCTAGACCCACAGAAAGGAGATGCAGGGACATGGCAGTTCTTTAGAGACCACTTAGGAAACAAAGATTCTGAGGGCATCTGAAACTCTGCTATTTGTGTCCATGCCACTATCTCATTCAGGTGTGTCAGTGTGGGAAGGAAGGTATGTTTGTCAGGGCGGTGGATGAGCAAAGGGTGGAGGGAACTGTGGGTCCCCACAAGACAGACTGAAACTCTGTACTTTGTCAAGGCATGGATTGAGGGTTTAGTAGAGCTCACCTGCCAGTGCCAGAACCTGGGATTGTTCTGTCCACCTCTCTGTCTGGCTTTGGCTGCTGCTATCCATAGAATTTCCCAGAATTCATACTATTAACCAGCAGCTGTTCCCATGTTGGGCTTTTGAACCCTGCAAATGAGGTCTCAACCCTTCCTGTTCCCACTCAAGCAACTCAATTCTCAACTGAAAAAAACAGGGGGATAAAGTAACCACAGAAAAAAACCCAACATTTGCATTTCAAAGATCAATCAACTCGAAAAGCCAACATCCTGTTTTGGGCTGGGTTTGAACATCAGCTCCTCCGACAATGGCAAGCTGACAGAAGAGAACGTGAGCAGCTTTTCTAGGGGAAACTCACCGTTTGAACCCATCATTCTGCTGTGTCCTGAAGTATCTGCTCCCACCAACCCTGCCCTTGCCCCTCAGCATTAAACTCACACTGTGGACATTAAGCCTCCCCCTCCCTCTTCAGGGAGTTATCAGCATGAAATGAAGTCAGTTGGAACGCTTTGTACCATCGACATCTCTTGCTCTAATTGTGCAGCTGCAGCGACGCATGCCTGGGAGCACACACGCACACATGCACACGCTCACATGCCAGGCACCGTGCATCCCCTGGGAATGCTGTGAATGGGAAAGCCCCGTTAGCAAAGAGGCTTGAAGTAAATGAAAGGATGTGGCTGTAAGCGATTCTTGCTAAGCTGTGTTGGACAGGGAGGGTGAGACTGTGTGTGCTGTGTGGTAGCCACACAGAAAAGCAGGCGACACAAACTAACTGAAAGATTGAATCATTTCACATGTTCCTGACTGTCAGCCTGTGCCTGCCTGCTAACATCATGGTTCAGACTAACCAGGCTTCTTAACTCTCAGGCTCTGGGCAAAAGCCTGTCCCTAAGCAGAGTAAAGTTAGGAAAATGCATCACTGTACAGGGAGCATTTCACTTGCGATGCTTGCTTTGTAGTAATGAGATCACGCTGAGGTGGACCACCCTAACTCCTATCAGGCCATTGGGGCTGGTGGGTGGTGTATGGGTAGATAGTGCCATCTCTTGCAGCACCGTCTTTCACTGCTGATTGCCTGACTTCAGAGGACATACTCAGCTGGGGAATTAAGAGGCAATGGCTGCATCCCATTATATTAATATAGTGATGGGACAAATATCAGCATCAGCCACTGACAGCTTGCTTTTAGACTGAATGATTCCTCTACCCATTACTAGTTTTAAAACTCAACAAGGCTTAATACAAACAAACAGAAAGTTACAGCCAGAGCATGGGTGCTGACACAGTTCCAGGTACCTGTGCTGGATACAAGCATGGGTTTGTTTACGTTGTTCTCAGGCCAGTCCTGCTGCCAATCTCTCAACATCCTAGTGTCACAGCTGGCCCTCACAACAGCTTCCTCCGCATGCAGCCCAAGCTCTGACTGAACAGCAAGAATTTCAGACTGAACGTGGAGTAACTCTTCTGGTACCTAACAGGTTAGGCACAGAGGAAGCTTGCCTTGCCACTGCCTGTGTGGTGGCTCTTAAAAACAGAAAAGGACTTAAAGCTGCGTATCAGGCCAGCGGTATATTCATTTTACCTATCTTCAAAAAATACACTTATGAAAGGATCAGAAGCTAAATTCCCAACCAAGTTAATTCGGGAACTTTGAGGGCAAGAACAAATAGATGCATCACACGCAGGCACACAACCCCTTTCTGCGTTCAGCAAAGACCTGTGTCGTGTGCCATTTCCTAATAGCAGTAGCACTGCATTGTTCCACAGGGCTGCTCTCTCCTCAGGAGGATATCTAACCAACATTTTTAGAAACCATTTGCATGGTGGGTCTCACATGGCACGGAGTGTTGGCACTTCAAAGCACCGAGTACTTCAGCTTTTGCCAGAGCTGACTCACAGGTCAGTCCCTTATGTCAAACGCAGCGGCAAGTGCCTTTAATCACTCTGGCTGTCACTGGGGTGCAGAGAGCTGGCCTGGCTCACAAATCAAGTGCTACACACAGTGAGACTGCACAGCCTGCAAGTGTTATCTGGACAAAGAAAGGTTTCTGTTCACGGACAGACTGCATGATCTAGACAGGAAGCCTGGCCCAGCGCACAGCGAGACTGTGTGTCTGAAGAAAAACCTTGCCCAGCCCAACCAACAACCATGCTGTCTAAACAGAGCTGGCTCAAGGCAAAACCAGCTATGAGGAGGGCAGGCAGAGCATAATGACACACTAGACAGGATGGTGACCTTGCTTGCTTGCTGGCTGAAATACACCTTCTCCAGCGACACAGCCTCCAGATTCAGCCTGAGACCCAACACATATAAACCACACTGAAATTAAGATGGTTCCATGAACTCCAGGCCAGCCCCTGGAGGGAGTAAACTGGCTTTATCTCCAGTGAGATATTACTGTCTACTTACTAGGGGTTTTAGGGACATAAACATGAGTTGAAAAGGAGAACTAGTGGCTAGCAACACTTTCTTGACCTTGTTATGCAAGGACGCTGGAAGCCCCTAGGCATATTGCACCACAACAGAGAGAATCCTTCTCCTTTCTCTGAGATCTAGCTGAGGAAGTGAGAGCCTGGAGATTTCAGAGCAAGCTGAAAGAGTTAAAGATCTTATCCCTCACCAACTCAGGGTCACTCCATGATACCCATTCAAGAAAGGGGTGACCAAAACAAGCCCCCTTCCTTCTGTGTGGTGCACAAGATGGCCTATACGCTGCTGTGCACTGCCCACTGCAGAGGCTACTCAGGCTAATTAATCCTGTTCTCCATAGTGGAAAGCCAGTGCTGTTTGTTCCATAAATCCTGTTGAGAGCTGAATTCCCACCAGACTCATCATCCCAAATCCAGGAGGTCACTGACGTGGGGCAGCAGCACCCCGTGGAGGCTGCAGACAGGGATAGCTGTGCACCTGCCATAGGGCTGGAAAGGCAGGAGAGGAAAAGTGGGCAGACTTTGTTGGGACGGGTTGTCTTCTCTTGGGCCCTGGGACCCAATATGGTCCCAGCAGTGGTGGTGGGATGATCTTCCACACTCTTCAAGAGGCTCACTTTTGACTCTGCTGCCGCAGGGGCTGTACAGCTCCAGTAAGGAGCACCCTTCCTGGAGAACAGCCATGAGCACAAATACTTACATCATAAAAGCTTTCCAGAAAAGAAAACAAAATATTGCCAGCTCTGCTCCCACATCCCCTTTATCTTCTTTCCTGCCGTCCTTTTTTAATTCCCTGAGGCACATGTGACTTCCACATACTCCCCATGGTTACCCTTCTTTCCTGTGCTGACCCAACCAAACACCTCCACTCTGCTCCCTGTCACACTCTCCTGCTCCCCAGTAAAATCGTTCACAAACTCCACACGCACACACACTTGTCCCTTTCACTGCATCAGGTAAACACCCTCCCCAACCCCAGGCTCTCAGAGGGCAGGACTGCTTGAAGTGGAGAGATACAAGCAGTTTCTGCGTACGCACACACATGGTGGTGGGGAGAGAAAAGAGGAAGCTGTGTCTGTTTTAGCCAGAAAAATCTCTAACGAAAGGGGTCTGTTGCATTTTGTCTTCCCCAAGCCATTCCCTCTAGACCATTTTCATCCCTTTCTTCCATAATCTTTGCACTCCTTTAGAATGGCTCCTGTCTTTGTCCCTTCAATGTGTTCCACTCCTGCCCCTCACCTAAATATGTTGTATACTACCACATACCTGAAGGCAACCCTTTGTGCAGTCTGTTCTCTCATAATTCCTTTTCTTGCTGTTTTTCTCCTTAGCAGTATGCCCTGAAATATCACTTGTCATGTACCACAAACAAGGGTGCCTGTATTGCCTCCGTTGTGGGGCAGTTGCTACTCACAAGTTCAGGGGTTGCACATCAGGGGTTCATCAGCCTTTGCTTTTCAGTCTTAAGAAAACATAGTTTCTTCCTGAGCATCACCAGGAGAACGCAGCAGTGGAAGGCTCTGTGTCCCCCAGAGGGAAAACAGGGTTCTCTGCCCATGCTCTGCACGCCAAGGGAATACTGGAGGACAAACTATTTTGTTCTGCCTGTACACAAGAGGACAGTACATAAATGGCAGGGAATGGACATGTGGTGTGTTTTCCTTCCCGAATTCAGCCCAGTTGAATGATTCTTCTAGCAGGCTGTAAGCTGTGGGTGCTGTGTGGCACCTGGGGGCAGATGGCAGTGACATGGTAAGTTAATGTGGGTTTCTCTGGGCTACACTGGTATTACACATGTAGCCTAGACATCCTTGGTGAGATCAAAGAGGAAAAGTGGAAATCCACCGTAAGAATCAAGTCTTGGTATTACCCCAGTTAAAAGCATTTCTTTATCCCAATCTTCATAAGGTGACTGAGCAAAAGGTGGTAGATAAAATACCAAACTATGTTGTTTGTATTTCTTTCTCTAAGCGGTGCACTGAAGGCCAGGAGGTTGTTCAACTCGCAGAACTCTCCTGTAGAAGAGACGGCTTTGACACACATCCTGCAGCGTGCAAGTGGCAACACTCGAGCCGTGTCCAGCGGGAATCGGTCCCCTGAGCTTTTATGTCCCAAACCAGTTTCATCCAGACCCTGCTTGCTTGGTTGAAGGACAAGACTCTCCCCACGGAAGGCTGCGCCACAGGCGCTTGTGGTGACAGACCCAGCCCCTGAGGCTGACGGGGCACCCAGG
>NW_009913694.1:31413-36600 GCF_000696875.1 Nestor notabilis | reverse complement strand
CCTGCCGGAGCGGTGACCTGGGTCTGCCGCCGTTAGCTGCACCGGAAAGGGCAGTGCACGCAAAACGGCCGGAGAAAACGGAATGTAAAGCTTGTCCCAGTAACAAAGACTCTGAATACTCAGTAAATATCCTCAGAGTTAACAGAAGAGATTGACTTTTTCCTTGGTTTATGATTCCTAAGACAAGATGCCCTGCCTTAAGCTGTCAGAAACCTGTAGACAGAAGTGCTTGCTCATGTCCGAGTGTGAGGTTTGGTAGGAGCACAGCTCCCTTTGGACCACATGTCAAGGTTTGCCAAGGTCTCACAGTGCCAGAAAACAACTGTCCTGTGCAGACACTGAGCTGGGGCTTACCAGAGGGTGCACTTCCCCCCATTCCCCATGTAACCCACATCTCGTGTGTTTGGGACAGGTCTCATCCCTGTTACACAGCAGCACACAGCACAAGCTACAGCTGGACCCTGCTATACTGCCACAGAACCTGGAGATGCGCAGTTCACCATTGGAGCTCAGCCTGGCTAAAGCTTCAAGACAGGGCATCAATCACTGAGTTGCCCTGGGAGCTCAAGGACCCTCATAAATTCCAAGTTTTACACCAAAGAGCCCAAGAAACCACCAGGCACTATGGTTCCCAGTCCTCTGAGGAACAACCGTATAGTCCAGTGGATACGGCACAGACAGAACTGAAATATTCCAACAAGTCTTTCACAGCACTCTGTTTAGCAATACCAGGAGCCAAAACAATCACCACACCACCTGTTTTATACCCAAATCTCACCACTGACCCAGGCAGGATATTCACAAGAAATGTTAGCAGGCCTAGCAACAGCTTTCCCATCTAAAGAGCTAAATTTTCTTCATTGGTTTCCTAAAGGAAAGGAACAACAAAAATCTGCTGCTCCAGTCAAATGTTTGTGTTGATTTTAGTGTCCCCGGGAAAATATTTTTGTGATCAAAGCAAGCTGTTGACCAGATCTTCCCGGAAGACATACCCCAGTTGTTTACAGTCCATCTTTGCTGGCTTGGCCCTGCTATAAAAGGGAGGCATTGAAGTTAAGTGGCAGCAGCTATTACGCCTGCAGATAAAAGCTGCCACCAAGTGTCCATCAGAAATAATTTTCCCCTATTTTCCTTTAAGCACACCCCAGTACTCTTAAACAAAGCACTTGGGTGCCTTACATTAAGGCAGAGAAAAATCTTGTCTTTTTGCTTAAAACCGAGCATGTGCTTAAGTAATTTGTTGAATAACAGCCAAAGCACTTCTTTACAAGTAGTCTGCTCATGGTTCATACAATAATACATTAATTTTCTGAAGCAGTTTTTATATACACGTCATATCAATAATTCTCATTTTTTTTTACAGTGTAAATCAAACCAATAGTAATATTTGAAAGAAAGAGTATCACTTCTTTGAAATCAAGTTTCAATAATATGAACATGGAATGGGTTTTCAGAGCCTCATGTCCATGGTATCTATTGATTTAAAGCTCTTGTATTTTTAAAATCTGAACTCATAAAAAAATATCTTGAGATTCCACATGAAATAGAAAACTGTTCCACGTGATGGTGGTTTTAACTTTGCAGCCAAAAGCTTTTGGTTTTCCAGAATATGGTCCATGTGTTTCACTTGTTCCATTTGAAAACAAATTATGATGCATCAGAAGTTTCCTTCAGTAACTACATTGATATTGAAATGGAAACAAATAATGTTCTCCTTTCTGCAGCATGGCTGTTAGCAGTCTCAGACAGTGTCTTTGATATCATAAAATATCCACAGTAACAAATTAGAGCAGCAATTCTGGACTCGATAAGAGCTCAGACATAGCCTTGAACCTTGGAATTGCTCTATTCCGAAGGAGGGAGTGCCAGCAAGGCCATGGACATAAACCAGGGAATCCAGAGCTGTTCTGATAGTCAAATGAGCAGCACACAGACATGATCAGTATCTGGTTGATACTGTGAAAACTGACTGCAACTACAGCGTATCTTTATCATCCAAACAGGCTCAGTCAAATCCTTCATTAGGTTCTGATATAATGGGTAAAGTTTGGGTTAAAAAACAGGCTTTAGCCACAACAGAACTGTGTTGATTTAATTTTCAAGTGTTTTAAAAGTCAGGCTGAGATAAAAGTAAAATCCCATGGACATTTTCAAAGTCAACCCCACATCTTCCCAGCCAGCACGAAGGGCTTCAAGGAGGCAGGTGCTCAGCTGGGGAAGCAATGCAGTGGAAAAGTGATGGTAAAACAGACAGCCCATGCACAGAGAGAGGCTGTTGCTGTGCCATTGAGGAGCTAGGCTACTCTTAGTTGAGCCTGGGCAGGAAAAATGGGCTTTTTAGTCAAGTCTCAGGTATAACACAGGCAGCATCTGCTCATGCCTGTGCACCTGAAAGGGAGACTGAGTACATTAGGAAATACACCAAGAAGCCACTTGTGCATATGTTCGCCCCTCTACACCACCTGCTACCAAAGGTAGAAAGAAGCTTCTTTTGCACCCAGCAAAGGGGTTGGTGCAAACAGGGACCACTTCATGCCAGCATAGGGTCCAGCACCCCTTGGGACTACTGCTTCTCCTCCCCCAGGTGAGCAGCCCAACTTGCTATTACCCAGGTGCCTCCCATTTCACCAGGGCATCAAAGACAGATTGGCTCAGCAACAGCTTGAGCATTATTTAAGCCAATTTGAGTCTCTTGTACAGTGTAGTGGTTTTTTTGCTCATAAGGAGGAAGAGTTTTTTTTCAACTCTGTTTCTCTATGTTCTTCTACACTTTCTATTGCCCTTTGTTATTTCTTGTGCATTTTTGTTACATCTTACTGAACCTAGTTTCTCTCCTAGGTTGGTTTTCTGCAATGGTTAGAGAGAGGTATCAACATGAAGCAAGGAGGCACAGCCTTGAGCAACAAGAGGTGAGCAGGATGTTTTCCTTCAGCAGTGTTAAACTGGAATGTTGTGATGTGTGGAGTTGGACCTGAGTCTGCTTGTTCTGTTCCTTCTAAGAGCTCGCACTGGTAGGGCAGGGCAGGGGGGGCCTGAGCCACTAGTAAGAAAAACACTCGGGAGGATGCTGTGAGCCATGTGGAGCTGTACCCTCACTTTGCTGGAGCAGGTTTAATACAGAATTATTACCAAGCTGATCAGAGGCATGGGGGCTCTGTGCCCTCACAGATGGCAGAGATGAGGGCAGAGTGAGAGCAGGGCTGCCCATTTCACATGGGGTCCAGGGTTTGGAGAGCTTCAACCTGCTTTCCTTAGCTGTTACTAGAAACAAGTCATGGACAACTGTTATTTTCATTTAGGCAATGCTACAGGATAAGCACTGTCTTTGGGAGCTGTAATTATTAAGCCTGGCTGGTATAAAGGCTTTAACCCCAGTGAGCTGCTGTTGGGTGTGTAGCCATACCAGACTAAGCCTGAGATGGTGCAAGGAAAGACCAGTATTACAGGTAGTATTTTAGGGTTTAAGAAAAATATTGTTGCACTTCTGTGTAGCTTGAAGAGCCTGTTTTATTCAAAGGCTTTTAAATGGTCACAGTTCCTAGCTGTCTGCTGATGCTGAGTCTTGCCTTGGAGCACTGAGAGACCCAGAGGAGGTTCATGAGCCCATTGCTGCCCAGCAGCCTGAAACATCTGAGCTTTGTGCCTGAGAGCTAACATGAGACACAAGCCCAGCCCCCTTCCTGAATTTCCCTTGAAGCACACCATCCCCTCATCCCTGCTCCTTCCTGCTCTAAGCACTCTCTTCCTTGTTCCTCCTCTTAACTAGTGGTTTATGTGGAAATTAGAAACTCTGTGAACATACCTCTCCTCGTTAGAGGCTTTCACTTCTTGTCCTGCCTGTCAAGCACCAGGGGACATGGCCTCTCCTGCACACAGCTGCTGAAAAACACAGGGAGGAATGACGGGGCTGCAGCAATGCTAGAGCATGGCATGGGGAGCTGTGGCTCTTGGATTTGTGCTGTCCTGTGGTAACTGCAGTTTCTGATGTTGGACCTGGCTTGTTCCAAGTGCAGAAGTGGCCCTTGGCAGTGGGAAGGGGCTGCCAGGAGGTGGGACAGTGGGTATGGTGCAGAGAGCCACCAGCAGCCATGTGGCCCCAGGGCTGTGTGATGTTATACCTGCCATAGCATGGTCCTCAGGGACATGGTGCTACTTAGTAAGGCAGCACAGCTTCCAGCTGTGCTGTTACATTATTGCTTTCCAGATGCTCTGTGTACACCAAGTCAATGGTTAATGTTAATTTTCCATAGTGAGATATCTTTGGTTTTTTCATTTTCATTGCTAGCATTGAAATTAACGCCCCCCCCCCAACCTTTTAGGTCCTTTTGTGCAGACTAGCCCTGAAGGGATGGAAAAGGGCTTTGGGAAGCTGAGTTAAGCAGTCAGAAGCTCACCAGGCAGGAGGAGTTGTCTTTGAGCTTATCCAATGCTGAGCACTTCCCACCCTGCAGATGTTTGTGCAGAGTGCTCAGGCAGTGTGGAATCAGAGTTGTGCCTGAGCTGGAAGTTGCAGTGCTGCAAGGAAGCGGGGGTGGATGTGGGATGGAGAAGGCTCTGTGGAAGTAGAGACAAGCTCCTGTGGTAGAGAAACCCTCCTCTGTTTTAGAGGGGACGTGAGCATGAATGTGTGTTCATAGACAGGTCCATCCTGGTCCCTGATGAGCCACCAGCTGAGCCTTTTCTCTGTTGCTAACTGAGCACTGGAGGTGGGTGCTCCTGCCTTTCCTTGCCTCCCTGTCCTGCTGTGTTGGATGTCCTGGAGGGACTCCCTTATACCAAAACAAGGTGCAAAGGGCAGCTCTGACACTTGTGGAGAGGGAGGGTGCTGCAGCATAAGGTCAGGCACATGTGGATGGTGTCCTGTTTAGCCAGGATGTTCCTCCTGCCTTCCTGGTGGCATCTGCCCATGTACTTGCTCAGCTATCACCGTTCCCAGCAGTTACCCCACTGTGCCAGAGGTGCAGGCAGCTGCCTGGGCTGAGGCGAGCAGCCTGTGTGGGAGCAGTGCTCTCTTGAGGCACAGCTTGGCTGCAAATACCACAGCTCATTACTTGGTGAGTTTCCAGAAATTTATGTTTCTGGAATAAAGATACTTTATGTAAATCTTGGTTTCAGTTTAAAAAACAAAGTAAGTAACTGCTTGGCTGGGGGATAATGGCAGCACAAACCAGAATGCAGCCTGAAGAT
>NW_009913694.1:15792-31315 GCF_000696875.1 Nestor notabilis | reverse complement strand
TAATGATTGGCCACACAGTGACCCAGGCACATCGTAGCTAGCCAGCTGCCCTTCCCTCCCTCCTCTCCTGGGTGAGACAGGATGAAAGGAGCCCTCAGCTGCTTGGGATGAATCTTCTTGCAGGATTGGGCTGAGTGGAGACATTTTGTTCAGCATTCAAGTTGCTCTTACAGCATTGTAAGATGAAATTCATCCTTTTCAGAGGAACCTGTGCAAGAACCTGCACATATCACATCAAATGTCCATGCCTCTGTCACAGAAATACTCACCATGTGTCTTCAAATGTGTTCAGCCCTATGGGAGATGAAATAATATGGAGAAGCTGTTCCACTCCCTCTGGCCTGCTGTATTTTATTAGTTGAGTTTCCCATTGCTTGGGGGCAGCAGGTGCCCGGGGCTGGGGTTTGAGCTGTGCAGCACAGACAGCAGCACTGTGACCCAGGGGGGTGGCTGGCACAGTTCCCTTGGGGACAGGAGGAGGCTGGAGCCAGCAGCCTGTGCTGCTCCTGTGGAAGGACCTGGCAGCCCAGACTGAAAACAAGTGCTGTGGCACTGAGCTCCCAGCAGGGTGCTGTGGTTCTTTATAACTTGCATTTTGATATACCAGACTTAAAAGACTCATTTACGGGTTTTCCTTTTCACTAGAATAAAAAGGACACTGCCAGACAGTTAATAAAGTCTCTTGCTTCTCATCTGGGGAAACCAGCTTGTGTCCCTCTGAGAGGGCTGACTCGGGGAGGAAAAGGCTCCCTGCTGGGGCCCTCCCTGCAGATAAGGGAAGACTGAGCAGATCTAATTGCTAACTACTGCTTCTCCTCCACCCTCCTCTTCTCAGCCTTATCCCCTGTGGTGCTCTCCCAGCTCTGGTATCTGCCTGGTGCCAAAGGGGCTCAGCTCAAAAATCAGTGGAGCGCTAACTTTAATACAAATAAAACCCAAACAGTAGTAATAAAACCCACCCCTATTTCCCCCACCAAAATACTCACGTTAGGGAATGTGTAATGCACTGAATCAAGGAGGAAGAACAGGGACAGAAGCAAGGTTTCTGTATTTTGGCAGCAGTGGGCTGTGAGCACTACTGGATTAATTAAATCTGTACTGTGTAATTTTCCCTTTGAGTGCAGCACAGCTGGGTGGTGCTGTAAAGAGGCAACATCCTCCCATGTGTCCCACCACCTCCCTTGAGCTGCCCCTAACATGTACAGCTGCTGAGGGACCCGTGTTTGGGCAGAGACCTGTGTGCACCTCAGACCAGCCAAAAGGTGGGTATTTCCCTAACTGGACTGTCAGGGTGGGAGTGGGAGGCTTGGCATGAAAGAGAAATACAGTTGTATTGTATGTTGCTACTGCCTTTGGGAAGCTGCCTGGAGATGCAGCCCAGGACAGCCTAAACGGGAGCACATTGGAAAAAGAAATAAATTATCTGAGCAACCGCTGTCAGGGAAAAGACTGCCATCTGGGTTACCAGCTTTAGGGGAATGCACAGATCTTATTCTTCCACCTTGCTGGTTTCTGGCACAGAGAGCAGAACACCCTGTGCATTCCCCAGCTTGCTGGGTTTGAGGGGGGAATACTCCTGTCACTCTAGCCCCTACAAAATCCATCCTTAAACCCAACAGTGTCTGTGGAATCTGTAGCACAGTTTCGAAATACCTTCTGGGAAGCCACTTTAATAAACGTCAGGACTATTCCAGCAATACTTTTGTTCAGCTTTATTTTATAAAATGTACTTGGGAAGATTTTTGTAAGGTACAACACAGTTAATGTAACTACAGTTACTGTAGTCCACAAAAATCATGCAGATATTTTTACTTGTAAAAGTAGGGTTGATCTGTAAAGTCCATCCTCCACTGTGGCTCAGAAGCCCATGAGTAATTGACTTGCATAGTCCAGTTTAGACTCTGATTGTGGCTTATCAAAGCCTGTCTGAAACCAGGCACAGGACTCCAGTGCTGTTGCATGGAGGCTGAAATCTGAGAAGCGCCAGTGATGCTCAGTGCAGCAGCTTGTGTTTTAGGAGAAGTCTTACCTTTAACCTTAAAAATGAGAGTTCTTTTGTGTCAATTTCTATTTAGACCAGATGCCTTTGCTTATCAGTGCTGCTTTGATGAGGCTGAGAGCTACTCTTACTTTTATAACTCTAGCTGACGACTTCCTGACTCTTAAGTAGCTGGTAAAGTGTAACTCTGTATTAAAAGGGTTTATTACTATTATAGGGTGTAGGGGAGGAGGTGCACTGATACAGTCTCTAGCATTAGTGGCACTTCTGAGCTCAGCTTTCAGGAAATGGTTGTTGGTTTCCAGGCTTTATAACAATAACATAATAAAGCATTCTGCACCAGTAGGTGACTTACATGTCCATGGCATGACTGAGTAACCAGCTGCAGGACTCCAGTGCTGGTACATGGAGTCTGAAATCTGAGAAAACACACTGGGTGGCTTTGAGATAGAGAGATTCATGGGGCTGCTGAAGGGTGAGTCCTGCTGGTCCTGGTACCCTGTGGACCAGTTAATGACATCAAGTAACTATCTGAATAGCCAATACAGGCTGTTAGCGCCAGAAATGTGGAATCGTGATAATTCCATCTATGTCCATGTACAGGCTACACTTTGCTGGACTGAGGTCTTGTGCATTTCCTGTTTTTTCCCACAAGTTAGTTTCTCATCTTATATTTCATTGAGATAATCTTGATCAGGATATATCAGGAAGCCTGTAAATAAGCTGTCTGTCCAGTAGGGATCATAAAAGAGCCCATTTTGTTCTGAGTAAAATATCTGCAGCCATACCTCATCCTCCTGTTTCAGAGAAAGGATGGTTGATCCAGAGGCAACATCGTGGTTCCCAGTGTTGGCATCAAAAGTCTTGATCCGGTACTGTCCGTTGTGGACCAAGCCAATGGCCAAATGTTTGTTGGCCAAAGTGATATCATAAGTGAAGTAGTAAATACCTGGGATGCTGCATACAAATTTCCCACTGGAAGCATTGTAATGTCCTCCCTCGTTCATTAGGATCCTGTCAAATTTGATGGGCAGCCTTTCCCTTGGGTAGCTCTTTGATACTGCCACGGAGAAGGCAGATTTGGCTTTGTTGGCATTACAAGTGCAGGGTCCTGGCAGCCCAGCCTCGCCCTTGTTGCCTTTGGGCCCTTTCTTTCCTGGGGCTCCATTTTTTCCAGGATTACCCTTTAAACCCTTAGGCCCTCGTGGGCCTGCCTTGCCAATAGCTCCTGCTTTCCCCTTTGGGCCTGGCTTGCCGGGGTTTCCCGTTCTGCCTTGTGGACCTAGAAGATAAATAGCCTTGTAAATCTTTCAGTGAAAGAGTTGACGTGGCAGGTGGAAAAAGGTTGTGTCATTCCAACAGTATATTTTCATTTAGGAGGAAAACCTTGCTGGTGAGAATCCCAGTGAAATACCACCTGGGAGGCATCTGTTGGGATTGTTAGGTAGGTAGCTGGCATGACAACAATGGGACTCGGGAGCAGGACAACCTGTCCTTTTTAGGGACCAAAAGGCTGGTTTAATTATTTGGCTCACTTGAGAAAAGGGAGTAATTAATTATAGAGCTAGCCAAGAATAAGCTTTAAATGTTTGGGTTTTTCAGGAGTGGGACAGGTTTGCGAAGCTTTTGGAACCCAGCTTTGAGCAGATGGAATGTTTTCATCTTCTGTCTCTTATTTATTTATTTATTTTCTTACATTTCACATTAATCTGGTGTTTAAAAAAAACCAACAAAACATCCAGGTATAGTAAACAGCCCAGCAATCTGGGGCATGAACCAGAGGACATGCAGTGCAGGGACTACCTTGAGACGGGAAGTGAGTTGTGCTATCACAGTGATGCTGAAACTGCTGATTGTGGTGGGGTCTGGTATAAGACAAATTCATGGGGATTTATACCTTGTCTCTTCAGCTGCTGCTGCAGCACAATGAGAGTTAAATGCAGCTGTGGGTGGAAACCTGTTCTCCAGATTCTGTTTTGGGGGTTGGAGAAGAGAATAAGATGCAGCTTTGTCATGCTGACGCTATGCTGAATCAGGAGTGCACTCTAGTGTGGCAACGGGAAATCACTATGTTCTCACCACAGCTGGTCCTGATGCTTGCTGACTGTAAGGCTGGATTAAAAAGGTCCTTGGGTTAAATAAGGGTTGTTGGCTGCTTTGATTTAGATTCAGCATGGTCAGAGCAGTGCCTGTCACCCAGCTAGAGTGCTCTGGGGAGCAAGTGCTTGATTTTTTCACCTGACTTTGTTCTGCTTGAGAGAAGGAGACAGAGACCACCACTTTGTCTTGTCTTGTGAGCGTGTATCAGAACAGGGAAAATGCCACTTCATAACAAAATGAAGCCAATAGTTGCTGCATACAGCATTAAGGTGCTGTCAGCAAATAATGTGAGTCAGCAAATAGTGTGAGCTGACAAGTGTGAGATACTGGAGAACAGAGTGGAAAGTTCTAGAAGTTTCCAATGAGCTGTTGTCTGTCCTGGGGCTCAGATTTGGGGTGACAGGTTGCTGTTAACCAGGCTGTTGCACTATTGTGTGAACTAACAGTAACCCTTGTGTTAAGAAGCGCTTTTCTCTTACCTTCATCCCCGTGCTCGCCTTTGTCCCCATCCTTGCCGTCCTTGCCATCTTTGCCTGGGAATCCCATCCTGCCAACCGTCCCTGGAGCCCCGGGTGCGCCGGGGGGTCCGGGTGGCCCGGGGGGTCCAGGCAGGCTGCATGCCAGCTGGGTACCTTCCTGCAGAGCTCCCTTGGCAAAGCCCCCCAGGATATGGTTTGCCACACAGGGCACAGTCCACAGGAGGAGGACAGCAGAGATCATGGCACAGCCTGTAGAAAGGAGATGGGAGGTGGCTGTTGTGGGTGGTAGTTTGAATATGAGGTGCCCCCTCCACCAGGACGTGCATGAAAACAGGAGATAACTGGGGTGTTTTTGGCAGGGTAGTGGAGCTGTTCAGTTTGGTGACATGAATTCAAGGACTTGGCCCATGGAGTTTTCTAGGTCTGAACAATATTTTTTTCAACTTTGTTCTTCTCTATGTCTATATCTGTGACCATCCCTTGTTTTGTTTTGTTTTGTTTTGTTTTTTTCCCTGGGCCTCCTTTCCTCCCAGACAGAAGTAGTGATGGTGGAGAGGTGCAGAAAGCATCTGCTTGGCACTAGTGGAGTGGAAGAGGACAAAGAGTTTTGGTGTAAAACATCGTCAGTGAGCTCTGTAGCTGCAGTTTCTTATCAAGCACAAAACCTATAGCATGGTGCAGGCCTGAGTTTGTGCCCCATCCCTGGCAGTGTTCAAGTCTAGGTTGGATGGGGCTTTGAACGACCTGCTCTAGTGGAAGGGGTCCCTGCCTGTGGCAAAGGGTTAGAACTGGATGAGCTTTAAGGTCCCTTTCAACCCAAACCATTCTGTGATTTAAAAGACAGGCTTATGGAGGCTTTGGGCCAAGGCAGTTCTTAGTGTATTTTGCCTGGCAGTGGACATTGGGCCTCTTCGCTAGTCCTGTTTGTCACAGCTCATCTGCACAGCACTGCGCAACCTGAGCTGAATCATCCAGCAAGTCTGGCTTGGTTTTGGGGTGCAGCTGCCCCTGCAGTGGTGACCGGTCCCATCGGTGAGTTTTCAGCCTCTCACTGTGCTGAGCTGCCTCTCTGGGTGGGGGGCAATAGCTCCATCTGTTTGTTACTACCATTCACCTTGGAAAGACAGGTAACTGCTAAAACCCTGGCCAATGCTGGTCTCCTGCCTCTGCAAAGTGAGCCACTGCTTGAAGTATAGCGAATGCCAAGGGCTTTTTTGGAACCTTCATTCACAGTGGGAGGCTGAGTCTCCTGGGCTTGTCTCGCTCCACTCCTGCATAGGGAAATAGTGATAGAAAATAATTTCTGGAATAAAGCTATTCCCATGAACAGGCTAATGATACAGAGCAGATATTATACAGTAAAATATCCCTCTGGATGTCTGAGCATGGAGCAGTTTGCATATAGTTGTGCTCCATGTGCATCTCCTGAGTAGCTCCACTGCATCTTGAAATATTGCTCAGATGCATCAGAAGCTTAGAGAAGATGCTCAAAATCAGACTGATTAATGATAGCCCATCTTCATGCACGATCCACCTGAGACTCTGGGTATTAGAAGCATTTAAAATAGAATTCAGGTTCTGCACGTGGCTACAGATATAGTAAAAAAAAAAAAAAAAAAAAAAGATTTTCCCCTATACAGTATCAGTTTCTGACTACCCATGGGTAAAGGTGCTCCTGCCATCCCCTCCCCAGAACAAAAGACTTCCCCATGCCTGGGCTGAGGATTTTCTCCTCCCTTTGCTTTGCTGGTGAGGGAGGTTATGGCCACAGTCACCAGCTCCCCAGGGCCGGTGCTCCCTGATGAGTATTGACCATGGGCTGATGGAGTCAGGCTCTTCTCCAGCTGTATGAATATGGAAACAAGCTGGTGGGGTGATGAAAGGCATCCCCTGGCCCAATTTCTTTTTCAGCTTCTGTAGCTGGAGTATCCCTTGGAGAAATGAGACACGAAGCCTAAAACTGTCCCATACAAATCTGTGGCTGGGTCACTGTTTGCATAACAGCTTTTTCATTAGGAGAGATCAAGCTGAAGCCAAAGGATTTTCTTTTTTTAAAAGGAATTAGCCATGTATCACTTTGATATAACTCCTACCCTAGAGCTAAGAGGTGTGCGCTCTTTTTTGATGGAAAAGAGTCCTATGCATTTTAGTTCTTTCCCTTATTACATCTACCTCTGATAATAGGGGGTTAAGTATTTTACAAGAATCACAAGTTTTCATGGGCTTTCTTATCATATACAATCATAGAATGATTTGGGTAGGAAGGGACATCCTGAAGTCCTGCTAATGAAATACAGAATATAAGCAATGATTGAAAGGCAAGAAAACTGCCTTTCACATATTTCTTCAAGCTTTGGTGCTGAAGTAAATTTGGAGTTAAACAGAGATGAAACAGAAGATGAGCTGGGACATCTCTGCCTTTCAGTCTGTTGGTCTTTTGGTCAGGAAGGGTCCTGCTTGGCATTATGTCAAACACTGGGAGGCTTTAGCATCTCCCCAGCAGTGTTATGTTTAACTCCTGCACTGGAAATAAGATGCTTAAGGTATTGTATAAATTTCATGTTGGCCTTAGTGCTCTCATCCTGGTATTGGCTGCTGAAGGGGTTGGAAATGCATATTACGTGCTCCACATCCAGTGAGCAGTGTGCTACATACTAATGTTGAGTGGGAGCCCTCAGTTCTGTGATATGTATAATTAAGAACATGCAGAGGAGTGGGAAATGCAGAACAGATCTCCAGGCTGGATTTGGCTCTTAAGCCATTTTGTTCATCAGTGCTCTTTTGCTTTCCTTATACCTAAGTTTACTTGCTGCTGGTGAGAGGTGTCAGTTTAATGGCCTTGTGAGAGAGAAATCACCAGCCAGTATTAATGCGGACAGTTGAAAAAGGGCTTCTCAGTTTGTGGAAAGAGAAACAAAACGTTAAAATGCCTGAGGATTGGGGAGGTCCCAAGGAAAGCTGCGTCCCTGCTTCCCAGTAACCGCCTCAAATGGGGCGGAAGTGAGAGGCGTCTGGAGGTGGATGACGCTAGTGAGTTATGGCAAGGAAAAATGTCATTGTGGAGCATAACCTGGAAAAAAGCTGGGACTGCTGCATGTAGAGAAAGAACAGGCAAGAGGGAGCACGGGGCAGGAGGGCAGCTCCTTCTTTTAATGCTTCTTACCATAAGTACTACTTCTGCCTTCAGACAACCCAGCTAATTGACCTGATGGGATAAAAATGGCAAACACAAAATGCCCCGTGGCTGGGAAGTTAGCAGTACCAGTAGTTGGATAGATGGGGAATATTGGACTACCTGGAGCCACGCTCTGACACAGCTCCTGAGTCCGTGTTAATTAACGGCCCCACAAGAACATTTCATCCCACATCACAGCAGTGCGTGGGATGCAAAGCACAGTCACATCCACAAGAGGATCTATAAATAACCTCTTAAAGAAATCTCTTTGAAAGAAAACAAACCTCATGCTGTTCCACCTTAAAAGGAAAATTGCTCCGCGATGTAGAACGACTGATGAGCTCCAAAAAGCAAATTGGAAACAGATCAGCATCTTTCCTCTTGGCAGCATGGGCAGCAGGCCTGGCACTGGAGGCCATGCAGTGTGCTTTCAGCTGAGGTCTTTTCTAATGACAATTAATGTCTTTGTTAATAGGGCTTTGGAGACTTTTTGGCCACAATTGATGCCTGTTGTGCAGGAGCGTGCACTGTGCCCGGTGGGTTACAAGCACTGACTGGTGGTGGAGGCGAGGAGAGCAGACCCTGCATTGTCTGACCGAGCACAGGGACCGGGAGATGGCTGTAGGAAAGGGACCTGCTGCTGAAATGCAAGTGTTCAGCTCCTCAGCACTGGGCAGAGCACACTGGTATTGGGCACAGATTTCAGTATGGGAAAAAAGGCTAGATCAGCTTCACTTAAAGTCTAGCTTTGGTGTCTGCAGCATAGGCATGGCTGGACAGGCTTTAGGGCTGTTGGGCTACAGCTTCTCCCCAGCAGAGCCTGCAGCAGCACTAGGAATTGCTTTAGGTTAACAAGTGCGTGTGTGCTGAGCTTGGGCCTGCATGTGTGAACTGCCTCTCCCTCAGTGAGGTCAGATCTCAATGCTTTTCTTCCCAATACTTAAAAATATCTATTGAGTCACTCTGAAACTATGTCTTCTGAAATACTTAGCAGCAATGGTGCTTTCTGTGTTGCCCTGAAGAAGACCCAGCCCTTGGGCTCAGGAGATGGTGCAACTCGTGGTGGGCACGTGATGCACACAGCAGCATTAAGTTGCACTGAGGGTCTTGGAGGAAAGACCCTTTGAGCTCCCAGTTGCTAGGTAGGGTCTGGCTGAGACCTCGTGTTCTGATCATAACTAATCAAACCACCCAGAGAGAGGCTCCAAAATGTGCTGCAAATGTCTGGGCCCTGAGGTGGAAGGATGAGGCAGACAGATGGAACGACAGGTGTCCATCAGCAGGGTCTGAGAGACAAGGTTTTCCTGTGTTCTTTAGCTGAATCAATAGGAATTGTGCTGTGGGTCCAGGGCATCCCCTGGGATCATTGCAGTCTGTGCTGTGGATCCCACTGGGCAATTTTGGGGGATTGTTGTCAAGAAGGGGATGATTTTGGAAAATGTTCACTGAACCTTAGAGCTAGAACACACCTTATAGAAAATACCTCGGGGCCAGTAAAGCAATAAAGACAGAGTGTCTCTGGCTTGCAAGTGTGGTACATGCAGCGCTGGGTGTTTACTGGCTTCTCTTTTCCTAATGCGCCACAAGTTTTGGGGCCTGCACTCTAATTACATAATAAAATATAATGAACAACTTGGTCTGAAATGGGAGGTTCTGAATCTGCCCCATGGCCTTTAGGTGACACTCACTTTCTTGTTTTAGGATGTTGCGCTATCATCACTTACTGCCTCAGTGGGTCCTTCTCTTTGGGCTGCAGCTCAGCCCTTGGCAGAGGCTGCCCCATGTCCAGCTCTTCCTGCTGCTGGGGCTCAGCTTTCCTCAGGATCAAGAAATGCCAGGAGCAGTGGCTGGGGGGGGGCAGGGCCTGCCTGCTTCTGAGCTGCCCAAACCAGCCTGTCTGAAGCAGACACTTGTATGCCCAGCAGGATTTGAACCTGACCCCTCCATTCTGAAACCTGAGCATCCCATGAGCTTCTGTAGCACTAATGCACTTTTGGGGAGCATCTGCGCAGGGGGGCTGCAAAGCCATGCTCTCTAACAGCTTTTCTGTGCATAGTGCTTGTCACCAGAGCTACGGTGCATCACTCTGTCACCCGAGAGCCTCCATCCACATGAGCTGTGTCCTCACAGGGCTCCCTACAGCCCCCGGTCCTGTTTCTCACAGCCACTACAGCCTGGGGCATGCTTTCTGCTGCTGCTGAGGGGCCTCACAGGTGGGAACCTGAGGAGACACATCTCTTACCATGTCTCCCCTATGGCTTTGGCTACCAGGATATCCCTGCTCCACATGGCTCCTGCAAGCCCTGGTGCAACCACCCTCATCCTAGCCTTGCGATGTGTATGCATTAAAAAGGTGTGTCTGTAAGTAAAAATTTTGCCTACAAGAACAAGATGAAGGTGCAAAGGATCAGTTGAACTTTCTGGTGCTTACAGGGCAGCTGGTCTGAAGTCCCATGAGAGGGAACATCCCTGAGGGCTTGCCAGATGTGGGCAAGTTTGGTGGCACATGCAGTGGTTGGATAGTGATTTTTGGCTAGGGAAGCCACTGTGACATGCAGTGATGGTGTGTGCCTGCCCATGGGGAGGAAAAGCGCAGAAGGGAAGAGAAGAGGAGACAGTCTGTCTTCAAAATAATCATTATTCCTGTGAGCCTAATTCTCTGCTCTGGTGGTGGCCCTGCAGTGTCCCTGAGGTAGAAGCACAAGAGATCTTGGGCACACAGGGCTGATGCAGATAAAATGAGGTGTGCTGCTGTTTACAGCAGCTGAAATTAATGTATTTAATTTCTAATGCAAGTCAGTGAAGTAGTTGCACCAGATACAAGTTTGATCTGTTATCTGCCATTGCACAAAGCAATGCCAAAAGAGATAAAGGAGAGCGATGTGCCTTCTGTGCCTGAACCTGCATCACCATCTCAGCTTTAGGTGACTGGGGATGCCTGTGCAAACCTCTCCCAGCCCTGAGCTAAAGCCCTGTCACAGGACCTGCTGACTGGAACCAGAGCAAAGGGAGAGGCTGTGGTTTTGGCTGTATGAGGTGGGTGCTCCCAGCAAAAGCCTGAGGAATGTTTCCTTCCTTGAGTACTTCTATAAGTGGCGACTGTTGCCGTTACGGATTCCTGTGCAGGCATTGCAAACCTGCGTGCTCAATGATTTAGACCTTATTTGGTCAGTTTTCAAAGTTTAGGTTAAGAGGAGGGAGGGAAGAAAAAAGACAAAGTGAATCCACTCACCACGACTGATCTCGCCAGCGAGGTCTTGACAGGCGCTGGAAACCACTCAGTTTTAAGCAGCTGTTTTGCTGCAGAGCCCGAGCCCCGTCCGGCCGCAGCAGTGTCCTTTGAGGGGTCTGTGCTCTCGACCTCGGTGTGTTTTGTAAGGTTTTTCTCCTGTCTGTGCGGGTCGCTGGCTGCCTGCAGCAGCGCCAGGTTTTGGCTCAACGTTGCCAAAGGCATATTTTGATTATTGTGTAATGGGTCTGCGCCTCTTCCTCTGTCACGTGGCACGGGGAGAAATTTTTACGCACATATGGCTGGAAAGCTCTTGATGCTTGGGGAGCTTTTCCCTTTCTCTGTCTCCTTGTGTGAAAGGCACAGGAGTTCCCTGGAGTATTTCTGACTGATTCTGCCCCTCTTTGTTGTAGCTGCTGCCCTGCCCGCACAAACAGCATTCATAAAGGGGATGGGAAAGGCACATCAAACTAGGGAAAAACTTTGATGCTTGATCCTGGAGCAAGGGAAGCAAACCTTGTCCTGAGGGTGGAAACTCACTTCTAAAGCAATTGAGACAAACAGGTGATGGCTGATCACTCCAGGCTTGAATTAAAGGAGGTCGTGAAGCAGCAGCTTTGCTAATGTGGATTTGGAGAGGAAAGTCCCTCAGCACTGCTACAGGTGGATGTGCAAGACAGAACATGGAGACACTGCCATAGGGACGGCAAGGCAGGAAAGCTTCTGTATAATGCTTCTGTCTTTGGAGAGGGTTGGAATTTTGATTTAAGCTTACAAAGTAATTACAAATCTCATAGCAGTTGCTTAACGTAAGGCAGTAAAACCAGAAGCAGTGCCTGAAGTCACAGTTCAGCTTTAGCTCTGCCGACACACAAGTGTTGAGTTGCAGTAAATACTTGTCCCTTCTTGTTTCTCTGCTGCAGCAAGTCATGATGTTGATATCCTGGCTTTATACCAGCCCATTAAACCCAGAATTTGGGTTTAAATGGGTTTTAAAATGGGTTTAAAAGGTTTTCCTTTCAACTCTCAAAATCGATGGTGCTTCCCTCCCTGGGGAGGTGCAGAGAGACAAACTGGGGGTGAAGACTTTCCTGACCCTATCTCCCCTGCCCACCCCTTCCCTCCCTCCCAGCTTTTGCAGGGTGCTCTGTGATGCTGCTGGGGTTGGTATGTATCAGACTGGTCCTTTTAAGTGACTGATGGGGTGAGCCTAGGCAGGAGCTGTGAGATGACCCAGAGGTACAGCCTGGTTCAATGGGTGCCTGGGCTGGCAGTGTGGGAGGTGATGGGGGACCTGTCACCCTGCAGGGGGGGCAGCCATGGCCCTGGGGCCATCATCACCTACACAGAACAGGGCACTGGTGCTCCTGGCCACAGCCTGTGAGTGCCAGTTGTGCATGTGTGGATCCTGCTCTGCCCTGGCCGGGATCCTGTGCAGGACTTAGGGCAGGCGTGTGCTCGGTGGCAGCACTCCAGATCCTGCCCTGCTGCTCTCCAGCCAGCCAGTATTTTCTGCTCAGTGCAGATTATCAGCTGGCTGGGAGAACGCAGGAAGTATCATTCCTTACTCTGACAGAATTCATCCTTATCGGAGTTGTTACGGGGGTTTTTAAGCTTTTGCCTGCACTTGCTGTCAGAATACGGTGGGAATGGATATAATGTGAAAATGAAGCATGCATACAGCTTGTTTGTGAGCTGTCATCGGTTCAGCTGCTCCTGGGAGCGGTGGGAATGTTTGCCCAAGGAAGAATGGGGCTGTTTTTGTGCTGTGCTGATGGTCCCACGGAGCCAGTGCCCCAGCCCCCAGCAGCGTTCCCTGCCATTGAACAACCCTGGCACTGGGGCGAGCACTGGTGAGGACACCCCAGACATGGGCTCTGAGAGCTGCTCTCCCCTGGGGCAGATATGAATTCTCACTCTTTGCTTGTTTCTATAAGGTTTGTAGGAAGTTGGTTCTCTTGGAGAGGCTCTTCCACTGGCATGTGAGGCTGGAGTCAGCCAAAAGGCTCAGGGCATTGCATGTGCACAGGTCCTGCCTCAGGTTTCTTATGAAACCAGATGAGAACTTCCTGTAAGCTTTGCTGGAGTGCCAGCTGGATGGCCCTGGGAAGCCACAGAGGTTTCCTCAGATGCTTGAGAAGAAAAAGCTCTTATGCTTATCCTGAACCTGCCCCATGGCAGCTGTGCTTCGGCACCGGGGCTTTGGGATTGGTGTGAAACAGGCCAAGGATGAAATAATGCTTGAAAATACAGCAGTCCTGCTGGGCAGTTCAAGGTGTGCCTGGGGAATTTGTGGTTACCAGTGATTTTGTGCCCAGATCTGCAGCTTGTGGAAGGCAGCAAAAATCTGGCCTAGTTCAGTGATGTGGGGAGAGGCAGCGCTGGGAAGCTCCTGCCAGGCAGATGGAAAGTATGTCTGTGCTGCAATGCTGTGCTGAGCTCACCCGGGGTCCCAGACAGCTCTGCTGCAGAACATGCTTGGCAGCACACTGTGTTAAACAAATAACTGCCCGTCCACAATGAAACAGAGCAGCCCTGAGACTGCATTCTCAGTTCATTTTGTTTCAGATAGTCACGGAAATATAACAAAGTGCCGTGTCCCTTCTGTGCTTCTTTTTGGCAATAGCCTCCTGCTGTGACTAACATGGTTTTTACCACTGAGCGTGGGGAATGAGGCTCAATGCCGCAGTGCAGGGGCTGGCTCGGTCTGATCCCACCTTGGCAGACCCCCAGGTGTCAGGCAGGGCAGAGGGTCCCCGCTGCTGGGGCCTGTTGTGGTGCTCCCTCCTCAGCAGTGAAGCCATCCTGCCCGTGCTGCCTCTCGTTGTCCCCACACCAGCCTCAGAGGTGCTGCCTCACCTGGGCTGGACCAAGGATTTTGTGCCCCTACCCATGCCCCCAGCACAACATGGTCTGCTTTTACATCCTTCAGGTGAAGCTTGTTGCTCACATGACAAGGGGAAGGTGCATCATCCAGCACCTACAGAGTAAAATGTGTAATTTTAGCTGTGCTATAGTCCGAGCGCTTGCTTTGGGTGAGAAATGTGTGCGCCCAAAGGTGGGTGACCACATCCCAGCGAGGAAGGATCTTCCCTTGTTTGCTTTCTGAGTGCTGATGCGTTTCACCATTACAGATACTGACCTTGCAGCAATGACCATAACCAAATAAAATGACTCAGCAGATGCCAAACTAGCTGCAGTTCACCCAGGGGCTGGAGACAGCCTGAAATAACAGCCTCCCCATTGCACTGGGCAATGGCAATGAAATGTCCCTCTCTTCGAAGATGAGTGTAGGTGCTTCGGGTGGGTTTTCTTGAGATCCTAATGGGAGGGGAAAAGCATTTTTCTGCCCGACAGACCTCCTGGCTTAGTGTGGAATGGTGATTTGAGTAATTTTTATTGCCCTGCCTAAAAGGAGTTTGAAGTCTGTGAGCAGTCTTCAGAGAGTGATTGTCCCTCTCCAAAAGCCCCCATAAAAAAGAATCAAATCTCTGTTTAAACCTAAAGGATGCCCTTGAGACCATTTGCTCTGCTTAGGAACTGCAGTCCTAACCCATTAAGATAAAAATAAATAGAGCTTATTTTAGGAAGAGGGAAGTGGGAACCAGCCCAAGCACCAGTGAGCCACAGCAGGCGCAGTGCAGATGTGTTAAGGTTCGGCTTATCTTTTGTCTCAAGCACCTTCTCATTCAAAGTGAAACTCAGCAATCTTTTTAATTTGCCACAATTGACTCCTGCCTTAGTATCTAACAACATACCTGGACAAGAAAAGACGCTTCTGAAAATGCCACGTATTTCCCAAATACATATTAGTCTGTAGCAGCATCAGCAGCAATCCCAGTACCTGGGGACATGGGCAGCATTTGCCCAAGCCAGGACAGCCAGTGACAAATGCCACTTACTCATGTCACGGTACAGTGCCTCTGACCTTCAGGGCAAAGCAGCACCCTCCAGAGATGAATGAACAATTACCCATGTTGCATGCAAGCAGTGACAGTCTGTGCAGAAAGTAACAGCTACAGATAAAACCCCCTTTCCTGCTGCTGCTTCCCAAGCAGAGAATTTTGCTTTAGAGCTGGTTTTTCTGTTCTCAGAGAATTGACAACTGGATAAAAATTAAGTCTTTCAGCCATTCCTCAAGTATTGGGAAAAGACAAGTGTATCAGCGGAATTACTGCAGGGCTGTGCTGCCTCCTGGGTGTTAAAACCCCCAGTGCTTTTGCTTCTGCACATGCCCAGTGTAAGACTTGTCAAAGCGTGAAAGGTCAGCCGAGCAAACCCAGGAGCCAGCTGAAGGCACCATTTCCCTCCTCAGCTTGGGTCTCATGCAGCCGAAAGCCTGATGGCATCACCCCTTCCCAACGAGGATGTGCAGAACCAGAAGCAATGCTGACATGAAGCAGCTTCTCCACCTGTGCTGCTCTAACAGCTGCCCTGCTAACGGGGCACTACAATGGGTGATGTCAGCCCCAGGCCTGGTGCTCCAGCATCCGATCCCCAATGCACTGGTAGCACACGTCATAGCAGCTTGTGGATAAAAA
>NW_009913694.1:0-15761 GCF_000696875.1 Nestor notabilis | reverse complement strand
GGTTAAAACTCTGCTGTCGAGTGGTGCTGGAGCTCTAGTTCCAGCTTGATGTAAAAAATTGAGAACAAACGCATGTGCAAATGTGATAGGGCTGAAAATGCATCTGAAAACAAGTCCCACTCACAGGAGAGGTGATGGGAGATGACAGAGCAACGGGCTGAGGACTGAGCTTAGATCCACATGCCATGCAGATGAGTGGCTGGGTGGAGGCTGATTCTGAAATGCTTTGCAACTACTTTTAAGACTTTGTAGGCTGGAAATTCTGGGTTTGCAAACCTGTCCGCTGAGTAAGGTTTACTTAAGCACAGTGAATTTCCCCTCTGTTCCACTGAGATCTGAAATGTGCTGGTATTTTGTAAGAAGCAAACACTATCTCTGTCTACTGATGCTGGCTGGGTCATCTAAGAGATGTGAACAAATCTGTTTCATGTAAAATAACTAGTTTAAGTTAGAATGATATTTCTGTCTATTTCTTTGTTACATCTGGCAAAAGAGGAGTGCTAACAGCAACAGGGAGTTGCCTGCATGTAGTTCGGACCATGGTGTTTTGGCCTGTATGGAGTAACTCAAGTTACACCCAGAAGTGACAGGGAAAACTACAGCTACTGGTTTGTAGCAGGCACTAGTGAGCACAGAAAATAGTCCCTTCTGTTGTTTCTTTACCCTAAAAGTTGAGCTCCATTTCATCCTTAATGAATTGCTATCATGCCTGCTTTTTTCTGATCCCTCAGCAGCCTAAACCAATTACACTCACATAGAACAGTGCATCTCTAACTCACTCAGGAAAGCCATAAAGATCCAATTACAAATAAAGGTGGAGACAGTAAAAGAGCTACCTTCTGGCACGCCTTGAAAGGCAACGCAGACTGCTAAACTTTCCAACAAAAAATAAAGGAGAACATTTTAATCTGCATGTTTTAAAAATGCAAACGTCTACACATCAGCTGGCTGGCTCAGTCTGCAGCCTGAGCCTGCCTCAGACAACCAGAACCCAACAGGATGAAAAATGAGGCAATCAAAGCACTTGTTGAAAAGCGAGTTGAGAAAATAATGTCTGAGCTTTGCCAAGGGCAAGATTCAGAGAAAGCTGCTGGCTCTGTTTTGTACCACGATTTGAGGATTTGACTGGTCTGTGTTACCAGATTAAGGTGTTTCCTCTCACCTCGCCCCCTTGCGCATGCGAAACCAGTTCTCACTTTGGCTACCTCTGCTAGAGTATGCTTGTTCTCACTGTATGTTCAGTTTTGTCCAAGCTAGCCTACAAACTTGTTTCAAATTCATTTTAGAAAGGAAAGAATTCTTCTTGTGCAATAGGGAATATGCAGTCATATTGCATGCCAAATTTGAGGGGAAGCAGATGGAGGAAAATTAATCCTCATGATCAGATCCACAGTGTTCTTTTTAACACTTAACCTTTATGATATAAATAGGACAACATGTTTTAAGCTTTATTTGTCCTTTAACTGTTGAGTCTGATCCAGATGAGATTGACTCTGCATCATTCACAAGCTCAAGGAACTGTATTTTCAATAAAATGCCACTAACTGCTTTTTCCCCCAGAGCTGCCTCTCTGTTTCTACAGAGGAAATGGGTCCATCTTTCCCATCAGCTCTCTCTTGGCAGGGCGAGACAGGGCATGGCCCAAAGTCAGTTACAGTCATGTCTTTGGGTATTGAAAAGCAAAATCTATGCACACAAGGATATGCTTAGAGTGGAATTAAGAATGCTTATTTGTAATAAACAGATCTCCCTATAGCACTGAACATGCTATATTGACTTCTACATGAACCTTTAATTCTCTCCCCATTTTTCTCTTGAACATAAAAATACTCACTAAACAAGCAGCTAAACCTGAACTTTACAGGCTGCCTGGATCAGTGAATTATTTGTTCTGCATTCTCAATTGCTCTTTTCGGTGCTATTTCTGAATTGCCTCCTTCATAAATAATCAAGTCTCTAGCTACTTTTAGAAAGGTATCTTAAATAGCTCAAGAATTACTGTCATGGACCCTTCTTTTACCTTATCTTCCCAACTGCCTTGGCACCGACCAAGACAGCAGCAGTTGATATCTCTGCAGCTGGACATATGCTGGCCAGAACTTCAGATGTTACAGCCCTGAGAAGAGTAACAGTTTACAGTTCAAATCAGCTAATTCGGAAAAATTCAAAGACAGTTTGTATTCAGGTCATACCAGAGGATCTCTGGAGCACAGTAAATAACCTAAAATGTTATCATCAGTGAGAATACCACAAATAGTTTTAATACAGAACTACACTGCAGTCTAACCCAGAATTTCCATTATTAGCTATGTCTGCTAAATTAAAATACTCAAATCCTCAAAGCACCTGTGAAATCACACACACACCACTTAAATGTATGTTTATTGCATGTAATGACTTGTGGAAAAGACCAGTTTTTCCTTTAAATTATCCATAACCTAGAGAGGTCAAGACATGAGCTGATGTGGAAACTTAGAATGTGAGTCTAAGTATAGCAGAAGGAAAACTCTATCCCTAATATTTCCCCCCCCTCTGACTGTTTAAATCCACATTGTTTGTGAAAATGTAAAAGCAATTCCTGCAAAAGCTGATTTCTACTCCATGAAGTTTTTCTTTCCTGGTACTTGTAATTAACAATTCCACCCCGAGATCTTTGATCTCACTACTTTGGTTTGTTTTCTTGCAAGCGCAGAATCAAGTTTTAAAAATAAATGCCCACAGTCAGATGTTTAAGTCTTACAAAATAATGTCTGCATCCAGAACTAGCATTTCTGTAACAAAAATAAAGGGGAAGCAGACTTGGAGAAAACCTAATAAAAACAGGAAAGCGGCTTTACAGGTACAACATGTTACAGCTATAACACTGTTTCACTTTCTGCCAGTAACTTTAACTTCCTTCGTTGTTTACAAAGTGGAACTTGTACTCAGGTTCTTCATTTTAAGAAGAAAAGCCAGGGTTACAGCATCTTCAGCCTTACCATTACTATAACCACATTAAATGTGGTTATAAAAGCCATGTTTAATAAGACAGTTCAAGCCATAACAGAAATGATTTGTAAGCCTTCCGACTCTAAAGACATGCTGTTAAGTTTTTTACACTTCTCCAACTTTTAATAATTAAAGCGAAAAACTCCTAGTTTAAGGACTAATATTGCCAAATACAAGGCAGATGATGCTTTACATTGTCAAAAGATATTAGAGCTTAACTCCTGGTATTACATCAAGCAACAGGATTCTGGAAGTTATAAGGGTGAGATGAATACTGTTATCAAAAGAACTCAGATCGCTGCAACTGAAATTTGTATGTTAACGCCAGCAGAAATAGAATTAGAATTTAACAGCTCTACAGTCAGCTTGTCCTATCATTAAAAAAGCTGGACAGCATTTAAGATATTCCTATTAATTTAAAAAAAAACTGTACAAAGTTTATCAGTTTTTACATTTCCAAAATAATTACTACAAAGTGATTAAGATAAAATGTATTTCTCCTTTTAAAGCCATGTGACAAGCAACTCCCCTTATAAAGAAGACGACTCAGTAGTTGAATCCTCTACGTGTTGTAGTATTTTTGCAACAATTTTTATTCTATATCAAGTGACAATTATTTCTTTTGAGCAGTTTTGCCAAATGTATCATTACTTTATGCATATACTGGTTGGCCAAATAAACCTAGAATTCCAGACAGGATCAGATCTTTTCCAATGAAGAAATAAAAGACATACTTCTACGCTGTCATATCTTATATACACACATACATATGTGTATATATACATTTGTGACTGTATATGTATACATACACACATATATAACATGACTTTAAATATGTCTCCTGAACTAATTGCTATGTCAATTGAACTAATTGCTATAGTATATCTATTAATGTCTATTGAAAGAAGTTTTCACCAACTTTTTTGGTGCAAAAAAAAGTCTCTGCCATAACAAATTTCTATAGAGTTGTAAACAACTATGAAAAAGAGTTCGTGTGTAAAGGAATCGTTTTTGTTGTGACTACTGTCCAAGAAAAGAGGCCATGGGATCATCAGGTCTCTGACGTTTCATTCTGTAAGCTTCCATTTCCTCTTCTGTTGGCTCCCTGCTGTCATATATGCTGTTATATGGTCTCTTCCTCTCATCTATCTGCATGATTTCTTTCACGTGAAGAAGACGAGCCTCTTCTGCGTTTAGTGCCTGAAATTAAAAGGAAAAAACCAAACCAAAACATCACAATGAAAGTTAAGCCAAAAAAAAAAACCCCATGAAAATTTGTATTAGATTTCAGTATCGTGAAGAAGCAGCAGGCAGAATGGTGGGATAAGCAATACACATCTGTCCAGTACACCTACAGCACACTTCACTTAATGCTCATTTTTTAAAGTTTAACATAAAATGATGGTAAAATGATATTTAACAAACAAGACACTTTTATCTCTTTTTTCCAACTGCCAAAATCAAGTAAGAAACTCAGCTCTATCTAAAATGTAATCATGACCAGCAAAAGCAGATAAGCAAGCATGTGATCTTAGGGGTTTGGGTATGTGTATCTTTTTTGGGGGGGTATTTTTAAATGCTTTTTGAAATACATGTTATTCTACTCCTCAAAGTATTACTGTTGTTCCTTCTAGCTATTGAAAAGAAACTGCATTTGTACAACGCTTTTATTAACCATAGTTTCACACAGTTACATCATTTCACACTCTGAATATCCAGAGGCTGTGCTTGTGGAAGAGCTGTTCAGTAGCATTAGCCTGTAGCTTGGTGGATGGATTTATTGCATCAGCTGTGAGACTGGGCACATGTCTGGGATAAGAAGTGCTAAGCTAAGCTTTGACAGTGCCTTTGATCTCTCCATGTTCCTTCTAGACACAAATTATTGTGTTCTGAAATGTCTTTTATAGATCTACAGCTGTGGTGCCTGGACAGGAAGTGTTCTAAATCATCTACACTAAGTCTTCCAAAACCAAACATCTATTGCGTGCTTGCCCAAGAAATAGGGAATATACTTTAGAACATCTAACAGCATTTTAAATTTGCTTTAGCTCAAAATTAGCATTAAAGAACATCCCACAGAACACCACAGGAACTGCATTACAGGCTTTGTAAAACTGACATTTTCCAAGTTCTTTCTGCCAGAAACCCACTGAAGAATATAGTGCACCTTTTTAAGCTTTTCTTGCTTCTTTTTCTCTTCACCCTCACTATCTGAATTTGAGCTCTTCTTGTGCTTCTTCTTTTTCTTCTCTTTCTGCTTCTCTTGGTGGATCTGTAAAGTGGAAAACCACTTACTGTTAGGATTCAACTTGAAAACAGTAATGTTGAAGCCATTAAATCCCAAGGGTCCACTGAAAACTAAGCTCTAAAATAGCAGTAATAGAGATGTTAATGATTTAATAATGCAGTCTAATGATTTTCAGACTCATTATGGCTTGTGCAATTTTGTAGTTATACATAGCTTTCAATCTCTTATGATGCTGAGAAAAAATATCTGCCTTCCTGAGAAAGGGAAACAACCTACCTCCATCAGTGTTTTGGGTTTTGTCATGTGTTCTTCCTCCCTGGGTTGTTCTTCTAGTAAGCTTGCTTCAGCATTCTATACAACAGACAAGAGAAAGGATACCCATTTACTAAACACTTGAAAGGGAAAGAACAAATAAAACCCCCTAAACCAAACAAAAAACCCCACAAACTCAAAATACCCCAACCACCCAAAGAAGCAAAACAGTTTAAAAATTAGATAGGAAAATTAATGGTCTTTAGCTCTTACCAAGTCACTAAGACAATACTTACAGCAATTTCTTTCCCAGCTTCTCCTGTACAGTATGAGTACTTGACAAATGAGTGGCAGCACTTGTAACCCCACTTGCCTTCTTTCCAGTATGAACCCCAAATGCACTGCAAGAGAAGGCACATACATCCGTAGTGATACTCCCACAAGAAGCAAGCTGCGAGGTTATATCCTGGTAAGTAAATTATTTGAACAATCCAGAAGGGAAAGTTATGAGAAAGTTTGTGATTTTGCATTAGCCTTACGGGTACAGTTTCAGAAAAGAGAAAAGCAACAGGATATGGTCAACTCATATTCAAAGTCAAAGGGAAATATAGTAACTTTCCCTTTAGCTTAATATTGCCACTGTAACAACTCAAATTCACATTGCAACCATGACGATTTGAAATTCCTCCTTGGCAGAAAAGGGGAGTGTCAAATTTGAGACACAGGAAATTTACTTGCTGTATTAATTATATTGTACTATATCCTACCATACCTCATACCCTTCCAATGGGAGGGAATCTAATGTTTTTTACAATCTTAACATAAGGCTTACCGTATGGTTGTTGATCTTTACATCCTCTTCATATTTAGAGCAAGCAACAGCTTTCTCTTGTCCTTTGATGACTGTTCCATGCCTAGAGTACTCCACGTAATCTTCTGTTTGAGCTAACAGCAGTTCAGCTGGTGGGGCATCTAGATGTTCTTGTCCTCCATACTGAAATGCAAAGAGAAATGACATACAACAGTTGGGAAAAAAACCCCACCTTTTATGTAATTAAACATTACATTTCAAAACTGTGTCTCTTTCAGAAGGTAGTGAAGGTGACACAAATAAAGTGGATTGAGACAATTTAATCTTTAGGGAATAGTTAAGAGTGAAATACATCTCCTCCTATGGCCATTGTGATAGGTTTTTTGTGTTTTGGTTTGGTTTTGTTTGTTTTGCCTGGAGGATTACAACAGTGATACTCCTCACACAAAGCAGGAAAACTTTTCAGACCAAACCAGAAGGCTCTGGTATAACCAAAGCAGTACTTTCTGTCGCACTCCTGACAAGGTTAGAATCTAAATGGATTATTTAGTTGCCAGCTGTCCAAGAAGCCAACTGCAAAATAAAACCCAAACATTTGTCTAGAAGACTGCACTGAAAATTCTAGACTGAAAATTCTGCTTTTTCCATTTAAGAGAAAAAGAATGGTTAAAAATAATCCTAGGAGACAGTAACTTGGGTATTTTACAAAAGATACCACTTTTAATCTGAAAAAAATTTTCAACCACTTGTATTATTTTAAAAAAATACAAAAATCCAAATTCCCACTCCTCCTACATACTGCTGTCAGATTTTTGACTGGAGAAATTCTAACAGTTAATGGAAGAGCTCCCAGTAATCCAAAGAAATATGAGCAGATCTTCAAAGGTTCCTATATTAAATAATAAAATTAATTTAATTGATAAGATAGTGTGTTTAGATACAAAAATCTCTTTTATGGATCTAAGCTGCAGAGAACAGCTGATGCAGTTTCACACAGCATTACCAATTTTATTTGTTCCCCAAGACCCAGGCTTCAAACTCAACAAAGTTCTTATTAAATAGAATCAAATGTCTGTTACCTTTTCTAGGATGCTTTCTTTCTGCTGTGCCTTGAAATCTTCCTTTTTCACTTTGAAGGATTTATAAAGTAGCTCTAATTTTGTAGGGTCTGCTTGAAGATGAACTTCAGAGCCTTTGTCATAAGCCTCCCAAGCAAACACTGTGTACACAAGAGGTTTCACTTAATATTTATTCTAAAACTGACATGTGCATTCAAATTGTCATTTTTAATTCTATAGTAATTTGAAAGAAAGCCTCAATCTAAAAAGATTTATTTCTCTTTTGCAAGAAAGAAGTATTAACTTAAGTCTTCTAAATCAATTTCCTTAGGAAAACCTCAAAATCCACTTACACTGAGTCTGTGCCATTGAAATGGTATCTCCAGTGTAGCGAACAAAGTTATCACCTGCGTAACCAACTCTGCAGAAAAGAACAATAGGATTCTTAGCATTCAAGTAACATGATTTCCTTTTAAATACAATCACAGAACACCAACAGGAAAGTAAAAATTCTCCTTTGTGACCTGAGAGTTAAGAACAGAGGGAGAGGAAGGAGCATCAACTCAACGTGTGAAAAGCAAGTCTAGGCTCCCCATAGTCATGCAAGTGTTAGATAGCAACTCAGAATACTTGATGCCTACGTTTACATGGAATCATCTTATGACAGAGACCTGGAGCTGTGTCTGGGATACCAAGCACTGTAAGTCAAACTTGGATCTAACTGCACAACAAATATGCATAAATGGTATATGATATTCTAGCACAGTGATTCTCACTTTTGGATTTGTGAATCTCTCCTCCCACCCAGACCTAGTGTATGGCTCTCCCATTCTCAGTTACCTTTGCACCCCTTGAAGAGATTCAATGACTGTATAAAACAGGTTTAAAATCAAATAATGTTAACAATCCAATTTCTATTCTTTTCACCTTCCCAAAGCCACTCTGAAAAATTCAGTCTGTGGCGGAAACACAGATTTAACAAAGGTCAAATTATGATTCTGGAGAGAAGTGAAAGCATCAGCATCTAAAAAAATTGCTGGCTGGCATGATTCTAGCTGGGGGCAAGGAGAGGTGGAAAGAGAATCATTTGCTAGCATTTAGTCACTGCCATTCTGTTTCAGGCAGAGAGCTAACCCAATTACTGTACTCTGAATAAATGTTTCTACTCCAGGCCTGTCTGCTCTGCAAGGCCACAGCACTACACAGGTCAAGGCAGGGTCACAGCTCAAGTGCTTGACTCCGGTTTTAAGTGAGACAGTCTTATGTGCAGCCAAAAGCCAGCCTATGGTATTCTTTAATTATCTATCTAAACAATGCCAAAGCTTTCAAACCCTTTTTATGCAGACTCCATTAATATACGAGGAGCTCTTGCTCCTAATTCAAGCATTTACTTGGGTACCACAGATATTCCATGCTAGTCTCCAGTGCTGAATGCTTTCCAACAAACAAGGAATGGAGTTTAAGATTTGGTTACTGAAATACTTTACATAAACATCATTATTGTTTACAGGTATCACCTCTAGATACAGCAGTATTCTAATCCTTGTACAGATCATTAAACTAAATGGTGGTCCACATATGCCTGAACATTAAGGGCCAGTATTACTAAACAGCCCACTTTTACATACTAAAACAAAAAGGGCTGCTAAATATTTTTTTCTATATTTACTACTACTTCTATGCGTAACTGACTAGAGATTCATTAGGAAAAGGACATACAGATAAAAGAAAATACAAAACTATTAATCCTATTTTTAACAGTTTTGTTGGATACAGAAGCATGATCCTGTTTTAACTTACTCATCTGGATTCTTCCCTGTATTGGCATATGGGTTTTCCCTCATTGCTCTTGTTTTGGGATCATAGTAAGCAGAGTTTGGATCTAGATTCCTCAAGTACTAGGAAAGAAAACAACATACAAGGTATTTAATATTTATGATTTTAAAAGAACTGAAGATACTCCTGTATTCCCCAGCTTAGACATTTTAAAAAGTTGCAGCTGTGTAGAAGGATAACCTTGACAAAGTCATAACGTGAGCAAGAATAGAATTGAAAATAGACCTGAATCTCCATGCCCCATATGTAAACTCATTAACATTTGAGCATACAATTTTTTAGAAATTAACTCTCATGAATACCAAAGAACATCTGTAAAGAACTCTTCACTTACTTTAGCAATATCTTCCCGAATACGTAGATTTCTAACTGTGATACGTCTTTTTGAGTCAAAGTTCTGCCCAGGCATATCAATGTCATCTGCGTATTTATCTTCATCTTCATCTTCACTGTTATGATCTCTTTCCTGAGGAGAGATGGGAAACTTCTAAATAAAACGGCACATTCACACTAGTGACAAGTATGAGAATCTGATTTTAGTGGTTTCATTAAAAATTCTGCAATCCTTATAGTTAAAAACTAGCATCATTTAACTGGGCTTAAGTGTGCTATCATGCTAACCTAGCATTCAACAGTGCTCAGAAATACTCTTGTTAAAGGATTTCCACTTCCTTACATGGAAACACTTACAAAACCAGAACTGTGATTATATTAAGGAAACAGTTATCTTCGACAAACTATGCCACTTAAGAACTAGTTATTTGCATGCATCTCCAAGGTTTGACAACACACAGGAATTAAAACCAAAACCCCTTCTATGAAACCCAACGACCTCTGCTGGAAAGAACAGGCAGCCAGTGGCATGAACCCAACATTCAAACCCTTATGCCACCCTTGTTTCACTGTTCCACTAACTACAGGTCCTTTTTTCTGCCCATGGTGTGATGCAGTGGGTAGTCATCTTACTGTCTGTGAATTTGGTTCCTCTTCTCCCCACTGGTGTCTTGGGGAGTTCTGCAGCAAACAAACAGCACATCAGCAAAGAAGACAAGATAGTGGAGAGAGGAAAGATGGCAGGGATATAAAGAGCAATCAAAGCAGAGCTTGATGCTGGATGCAAAATACAATTTACACGTGGCACAAAACACACAAAGACTGCAACATAATGTTCTAGGAAAGAGCTTATAAGTGTCTCTATTACAGACACATGTTGGAGACCTTTTCACTGTTTTCCAAACTAATTTTCCAAGGCTTTGCAAGAACAGCAAATTCTAGAACTGTCACTATTTGTTAAAGCTTGCTATGCATTTGAACACTAATGGTTTACACTAGAATATTTCATATCATGCAAATATAACCAGGATTCTGAAAGCTTAAAACCAAAAGTAATTAAGAAATATATTTGCAAGTGTTTAGTGAGGATTGACAGGAATTCAGAAGCCATGATTTAATCTGGAGAAACAGAGCCAGACTTTATTTTTCAATGTGCTTAGCCTCTAACTTGAGAATACTTGTAGCATTAAATGTGGAAATAAGTGGGAGTCCTGGAAGACTGACCAGCAAACTGGCTATGCAAAACAGTCTTGGTCCTCTCCATCAGAGAGAGTTCTTGCGTTTCAAACACACTTCCCTTCTCACAGCTTCATTTTGTAAGGAAAATGGAAGCCAACAATGTTTGCCTTGTGGTAAAACAGGCACCAAAAAGAGAAAGAATATTTTTCTATGGGGAAGGTCAGAACGCTGTTACTTTGTGCTGGGTCGGAGATTAAGTTCACTCTGCCATCTAGTGACAACATGTGAGGTGACAACATCTGGAAAATGCAGGCCCAATTGTATGTAGTCTTTCTGTTGCTTGTTTTCTTTCTTACAATATTAATTAAAAAACCCTACTTCTGACCAGTAGCAGTCTCTAATTTCTCCCCATTTTATAAACTTAGAATATTATCAGAAATTATGTTTAAAATTAGAATTTTATATCAAAGACTATCAAAAGCATTGCCTTATCTAAGTGGAGCTTGTAGAAGTTAACAGAAGCTACAGGAAATGACACTGAAAATAGTCATAGCAAAGACTGAAGAAGAAACTGGTTTAAGATAAAGGAAACACCTTCCTATTCTAATGTATACCAGCATTACTAAAACAATCCACAGTCACGTAATGGTCATTACCTCAACGTTAGTCAGGTGTAACCTTTCAATATATGAATAAAATTACATGTAAAACAAGTTTTTTTAACCCGAAATTCAATGTCATGAATTTCAGCAAGAATAACAATCATACAGAATTTTTACCCATAGGGGGAAAACAAACAACTTTCATGTGAAAGAAGATGCTTCAAATTCTTGAATGTGACACAGAAGATATGCTGGTGCTAGGGAAGTCTTTAAATTACCGAAGGGCATAAAAAACCCCAATAGCAAACCCTGTATTGAGAGGAAAAGCATCAGAAAGCAGAAGTAACCTGCTGTATTTTTATTCAGGCTAAACAAAAATACATAAGGCATTAGTTTACTTACCACTTGCTCCAGCTTCCCTGATGCTAACTCTTCCTGAAGCTTCTGGGCTTTCAGTGTACGTTTGGCCTGTGTATCATGAAACACATTTGTTTTAATATTTCTTTTTAACAGCAAGTGTGTAATAATACTTATTTATCATAACCAAGTGTTCTGACTGCTGTCATTAAAGTGTATTAATTATTACCAAAAAATGGGGCTTTTAATGGTCTTGGTGCTTGTAAAAAACTCAGCCTATAGCTGTCTCCTGTGCTTTACCACACTGTTTTTTGAGGGTCAAGGAAAGGAAATTATATACACTAACCATTTTCTACTTTATATTATACTGTTAAATAAAAGTTTACCAGAGTTTATGCAGTTGTACCATTAATACATTCATGCTACTTAAAGAAATAGAGAGCTTATTTTAGTTCAATAGTGTTTAAAAACAAACATGTTTTACTATTGTGTCCTCATGGACTAGTTAGAAACTTCATTGTTTAAGGTATTTCGTGACTGATGCTGCATTTATGGTTCATGCAAGAAGCACCGAAGTCCAGCATTTATGGTTCATGCAAGAAGCACCAAAGTCCAGCACGTGAAGGTACACAATGGAGGTACCTCTGGAGACTGTCAAGGACAATAAGCCTGCCCAGAGCAGGCGTACCTGCAACAGGTTGCCTAGGCAGGTTTTGATTACCTCCAAGAATGGAGGCTGCCCAGCCTCCCTGGGCAAGCTGTTCCACTGTTTGATCACCTTTACAGTAGAGTATTTTTTCCTTAAACAGAATTTCTTCTATTTCAATTTGTCCCCACTGCTTCTTGTCCTGTCACTAGATACTACTGAGAAGAGTCTGGTTCCACCTTTAAACACTCCCATCAGACATTTAAGCACACTGATTACATCACTTTTAGCACTAGCTTTCCTTTGTACTATAGGAAAATATTGAGGATCAGGCATCGAAGTGAGTTACTTAGGCACCTAAGTATCTTTTGGAACAGGTAGCTAACATCCAGCTAAGGTAGTGAACTCTTTTTTTTCCTCTTCTTAGAAGTTACTTAGTGTTCACGTGCATTTGGTGCATACAGATAGAAAGTTATCTGCAACAAGATGCCAGCCTGCACGGAGCTGTGTACAAACAGTCCACAGCTCCGTCATGGTAACAAAAAGGATTCATGAATAAAATAACATGAACAAGGTTACAAAATAGGTAGAGATTTATTGGCTCTAATACTGCCAGATAATGAATTCCTTTCTTGTCTGTGATTCAATCTGCATCTTGGGTAATAAATTCTAAGGTTTGCCTATTAAAAGGTAAGCAACCTGGAGAGACACTTCATCTATTGTACAGATCCATACTCGGTTGCCAGTTCTGATCTCAACTTTCAGTATAAGTGAAGCTTGCTATCAACCACGGTATCCATCTCACTTTTTCATTATCAATACAGCACAAGGTCTAATATTAACACTGCACATAACAAACATGCCTTCTCCCAGCCAAGCCAAACAGTGAACTTTTTCTCAGTAAAACATAGCACCTACATACCAAATCAACCTTGGCATATTCCTCTACAATCTTCATATGCTCTTCTGGGTTATAGCCATTCCAACGGTCTCGCTTTCCATCGTAATCAAACATCAGTTGAGGCTGCACATGTTCATCTGGTGCGATATTCATGCCTGTGTATCTTGCTCCAATTTTCCTGGGTCTCTGAAAGTTAAAAAGCAATGGCTGGATCAGTCCATTACATTAAGATATGTTACTCAGATACCCATTTAAAATTAGTATCAACTGAGCTTCTCTAGAGCCAGTTAAATTCAGCACTATAAGCCTGTAAATAAATGCAAGTAATTAATTTCTATATTTTAAAGTAGCACAACTGACTCCAAACCCCATCAATTTTGAACTCTATTTTCCAGTTAAGAGAGAAATTAAAACACAGTTTCTGGGGATGGCTTCCAGCTGACATGAAACAGAAAGACAGCACTTGAGTTAAAGCAAATGATTATGAAGAGCTAAACGTTTTCACCTGTTATTGCAGTACTGATCACAAACAGAATTGATGAACAACACCCTGAACAATATCATTTTTTCCTTTTATTTTTCCTATGTAACAAATTTCTTTAGAAATTTTCAAGCCACCTTTCAATACCTGCAATGTGTTTCAAAACAGCTTTTTCAAAACTAGTAATTTCTATTTTATCTAAAGCTGGCTATTTTTCACTAAGATTAGAATTCACACTGTTTTCAAAACCATTAAAACATCAATGAAATGATTCTATTTCTATGATTCTATGATTCTAAGAGTTGAGTTTACCTCCATGCAGTCTTTCTTACTGTGTGTCAATGCACCACAGTTCTCACAAGCTCCTTTACGGTATCTAGTTGCCACAGCATGCTGAAGAGCAAAAAAAAGACAGTGTTGTACAAACTTGTGGCAAGATTCATACACATGTTCCCAACACCCAATTCATTTTTTCAATACAACTAACGTGTGCATGATCTACCCAAGCCCAGAACATGTATTTTGATTATTATCAAACACTGCTTTGTGTTTGATCAAATCAGACTTGCCTGCTGAATGAATTAGAATTCCCAACTCCTGCCTCCCTCAAAAACATGTAACCAGAAGTTATATCCTCATGGACTCAACCCAAATCTTTATTTTATGACAAAAATATTTTGCATACCTCTTTAACTCCTCGTTTGTACCAGTCTCCAGAGGAACTATACTGTTTCTGCTTCTCGGGCTGTGGTCTCTGATGCTTTAGTGTAGGTCTTTTAGAAGGATCTATGTACCATGGTACTGAGGATATGTACTGGGGAATATGAGGATTGATATCCCTGCAAAAGATGTGTAATAAATACATGGCACAGGGAGAAAACCCCACAAGAACAGCCTAACAAATAACTCTCACATTAAAGTTCAGTGCTTTAGAAGTGATAATAAAATAATTAAGCTGTTAACAACACATTGCAAATTTAACTAGATAAACACAGACTCATGTTGCTGTCCTTTAATTCCTGACTCCAAATCAAATACCTCATTCTGTGCAATGTTACTGAGCACAAAACCAGTAACATTCCTCTTAGAAGCAACAAGCCTCCTTAAGGCAAAAGGCAGGGAACAGATAAAGTACACCATGAAGTTCCCCAGTACCAGGTTCTGGGCACTTTTAAATCACCGCCGATAAGGATTGACAGAGATGGAACTTCTAGCCACACTGAAACTATACTTTTTGTGGGGAAACTATGTTTCTAGGGATGACAGGAATGTTAAAAGCAAATTAACAGAGTTCAACTATTGATTTCTACAATGACTCATGCAGAAATCATGTATCACCCTCATGATTATTCTGTAATCACAACAGGGGAAAAAAGACATTTTCAACCAGTAGCTTTACAATAACCATAGCTTTGATTAAACTTACTTTCCTTCTTCATCCACCTCAGCAGGTGCATTTCCTAGTTTCCTCTGTTCTTCCAATTCCTTTTTTTTCCTCCAGTCTTCTCTGGTCATCTTCTTTGGTTCCTCCAGGCTCACATCATTGGATCCTCCTGACGGAGCAGCGTTCATTACCGTCCCTGATGACATTTTGGTTTTTTTCTTTTTTTTCCTGTTATGAGAAAAACCCCAAGGCCTTATAGATCAGTATTCTTTGACAGTACAGTTCTTCAACATGGTTTTGCATCGAGTGAAACCAGTAACGCTGTAAAATACATTTAAAAATAAGCAGTGGTGCTTGGGAAAAACCTCCTTACTATTAATGAATGCAACGTCTCCTTTGTTATGTTGATTAATGTGTTATTTAGGGTCACCTGGTGGAGCTGCCTTACCTCCTATGTTGTTGATCTGTAGGAACATTACCAAGTCTTGTGTATGTTCCTGCCCATAGCAGGGGGCTGGCACTATACAATCTTTAAGGTCCCTTCCAACCCAAACCGCTCTACGGAACCATAGGTTCTCGTTCCTGTTCTCTATCCGCAGTACGCCCGGCGGGGACGCACAGCAGCAGCTCTCCACACAGCAGCAGGACTCGCACCACCGGGCCCTCCAGCCCGCGCGCCGCGGGA
>NW_009913693.1:0-34084 GCF_000696875.1 Nestor notabilis | reverse complement strand
CGCAGCCCAGCGGGAGGGACGAGGGGGAAGACGGACGCGGTGGCTTATAATGGCACGGCTGAGACGTGTCGAGTCACAGGGTCCCCCGCGGCCCTGCTGCTGTGCGTGGCACCCGGCCTGGTCCCTGATGGCGGTGGTGTATTTAAATGGTATTACAAAAAGAAAAGATACAGCCAAAGAACAACAGCAAATGCATCCATCTACTGGGTTTATGCAAAATTGTTTAAAAAACGCTATTGCGAACTGCACAAGGAAGGCAAACTTTGGGGTCGAGATACTGGCGTTGACGGCTGAGGTCAGCCCTGGCTCTTGAGGTGGCCTGTGGCAGCGTGGTGGCCTCCCACTGCCACCGTACGGGGCAGGACAGACGCGGCGCGGTGTAAACTAGCCAGGGCAGGGTAGGCTCCCTGCGGACTTTCTCACTGGTGTATTTTGCACCATCGTAAGAGCATCCCCTGGTGCACTGTTTTCCAGGCCAGCAGAGAAAGAATACAAGGCCACAACACTCACTTCTCTCTTCATGAGCTCTGCTGAGCATTATGCTTCGTAGGGGAGGGAGAAGAGGCGCTCCTGTTTTGTCCAGCACAGAGATTGCCGCTACGGACAGCTATTATGGCAAGTCTTTACACAGCTGTGCAAAGCAAAGCCCTTGCCCAACTGCCTCACAGGTTTCCCACGATCTGCTCCCAAACACTGCCAGTGCTTCAGTTTGCCCGTGAGACTGAAGTTTGTATACCTACAAGTTCCATTTCTCACAAAGGTGTCTTATAGCTTCAGGTTTTATTTATAACATCTATTTTTAAATAAAATCTGCCATAAAAATGCAATGGGCTGTACATTTATTTTTAGAAAGCAGTACAGTTGTTTACTTTGTCACTTCAGTATTTGACCAGAGTAGCTATACCACAAGCTACAGGTTGTTCCTTTTATTAATTTTATTAAATTCTTGTGCCCCAGAAGTGTTAAAACTGATTTTCTGGTTCTTTTTTAGAGACATTCCAATAGATTACAATATATTTCACTTTAGTTATATTGTTAAGTTGTTGAAATACATTTTCTGAGAGTCGATAAATACAGCATAGACACTGCAACTTTATCTTTTTACCCTGAGAATCTGAAGGATTTGTTTGTAAAGCTTGGTCGTATAAGAAAAGTAGGTACAAAAAGGCCATTCAGTTCACAGAGACCAAATGAGCAAGTGCATATCATCTGATCTTACTTCTGCTTGTCATAAAACAAAGATTTCTATATTGTAAACTCATGCCATGTCTAAACAGTTATCATCTACCAAGCATGGTCTGAAAAGCCTAGTGGATTTCTAACAAAACTGATTGGAGTTTAGGGGCTGTTAGTGTCTGTGAAGTAACTCCTAAAGAAAGGTTGGCCATGTGGTAAATAATCATATGTTATATAGCCTCTTTTTTTGACATCCCGTTTCCCTTTCTCTGGATGTCCATGGTTTTAAATTAGCATACATAAGATGAGCTCACAGCTAGAAACTTATATAGAACCTATTTCTGTCCACAAGGAAAGCTAGAGCAATTTGTTACAGAGAGGAATATGCATTTTCCTGAATATAGTTGTATTACAGAAAACAGATACCATGGTCCTTGCAACATCAGTGGATAACACATAATGATTGGGGCTGGAGAATAAATGAAATACTGCATTGAGATGTTTCATAATTCACACTACAAGCTACAGGCGTATGAAATGTTAACTTTTCGTTGTTGCCTTTTTCCTTCAAAGAAGAAAGACTACTACTTGGAGCCACTCACCATAGCACTTTCCTCTCTCCTGTGGCTGTGCACTGGGAACTATCATGTCGTTGGAGTTACAGACTGCTTCGGCCCTCCTATGTCACTTTGCTACCTAGCTTGAGTAAGCTGCCTTAAAGTTATAAACCCCAACTTTATTAGGCTGGTGGTTTCATAGCTTTTAGGTTTTACTTTTCCTGGGAAATGTAGTTCACCTATGTGGATTCTATGACTAAGAGATGTCATCATATGACATCTACCAGTTGACAAAAGCCAATTAGACATGAAGAAAAGATCACAGCTTTTCTGAAATTGGTTATTCACAAATATCTTTTTTTAAAATTACATGTAAGTTAATATCTAGATCTCAGTATTACAATATCCCATCTAAAAATATGACAGAGGATGAAAAGAAAACCAGTAGTTTCTCATGAATAGGTTGCCCAAGGAAGTTGTGAATGCTCCAACCCTGGAGGTGTTCAAGGCCAGGCTGGACAGAGCCTTGGGCGACATAGTTTAATGTGTGGTGTCCCTGCTCATGGCAGGGGGGTTGGAACTAGATGATCTTAAGGTCCTTTCCAACCCTGACTGTTCTATGATTCTATTATTATAATCTCATAAATATTTTGACCTACGAAGGTGAGATGTGAATACCTGACCCTAAATAGACTATGCAGATTTTGAAAACACAAGCTATATATAATACCACATGCCCCCTGCATTAGCCCTCTTTATTTCAGACATAGACTATGCTGGGTAAACAGAGTTTGTCTTCTTCCTGAATAAGCTAAATTTATATATATAATTGTATGGTAGCACTCTCATAACTGCACCCACTCATGTCATGAAACTGAGCTATTCCTCCAAAGAGCTTCTCTTGAAACACTTTCCTGCCTTGCTTCAGTGAGCACTGAAGTATCTAGGGCTGACATATTGGTAATGCCATTGATTCCTGGATGAACACTCCTGTGACATATGTGATAGTTCGTGTCTAAGAGCTCAATTCAAATCCTCTTCAAACTTAAGCAAATATCAGTTATCCTCCATCCACTTTTTCATACCTTGTTTGCTAATACCCATTGGCTAGAAAACTTTAAAGAAAAAGTGGGACCAATTTACTGAGTAAAGCCTGAGTAAACACCACAGGAGAGGTGTCAGTAAATAACATTAACACAATAGTATGACCTAAGTCAGGCTCTAGTGAGAGTTCAGCTTTAGCTCTGGACATACATGAGCCAGAAGTGTGCCCCTGTAGAAAAGAAGGTGAGTATTATCCTGGGCTGCATTACACGAAGTATTGCTAGCAGGTCAAAGAAGGTAATCCTTCCCTTCTACTCAGTGCTGGTGAGGCCACACCTGGAGTGCTGTGTCCAGTTTTGGGCTCACCACTACAAGAGAAACACAGGCTTACTGAAGGGTGTCCAACAAAAGGTCATAAGGATGATGAAGGGACTGGAACATCTCTCCTATGAGAAAAGGCTGAGAGAATTGGGACTGTTCAGCTTGCAGAAGGCTCAGGGGTATCTTATCAGTGTATATAAATGCCTGAAGGGAAGAAGTAAAGAAGACAGAGACAGACTTTTGTCAGTGGTGTCCAGTGACAGAACCAGAGGCAATGTGCACAAAGTGAAATGCAGGAGGTTCCCTCTGAACATCAGAAAATACTTATTCGCTGTGATGGTGCCTGAGCACTGGACACGCTGCCCAGGGAGGTTGTGGAGTCTCCATCCTTGGAGGTACTCGAAAGCCATCTTGACACAATCCTGGGCCACTGTCTCTAGGTAGTCCCACCTGAGCAGAGGGATTGGACCAGATGACCTTCCAACTTCAACCCTTGGGTGATTTCTATTCAGAAGGAATACTTGAGCCCCAGCACTCAAGGTGCAGTTGGAACTGGATGACTGGGCCTATTCCACAAGGTGGAAAGGAAATGTTTCCTTTCTACAGCATTTTCTATTTGTCCAGTCCTCACTTAGGCATGTACACATTGTACATTTTTACACTGTACAAACAATGGAAATTACATTTTAAATTGTACAAACACATTTCCAAATAGTGGACCATTCAAGTAATACATACTAATATACTTACAATATGATCAGCTCTTAATGAGGCTCTCTGTACCAATCATTAGTAGATAGGTATGTTCAAAGAGGTTAGGCTTATAGTTAAAATTTTCAAATTTCTGTGCTGAGTAGTTTCATGGACACTGTTGAATAGTATGCTGAATATGCTAAAGCAAAAATTCAGGCTAATTCTTTTCTATTCTTGCTTACTATTTCTAGTGCAGTTTTTCTTGTGGTATTATTTCCATGTACACAAATGTAAATTATGGAAGCAGTGCTCAGCAAGCCAATGACAAATCTAGAAAGGATTAACAGTTAAATATTTTCTATATAGCAAGTGAATTCATTGAACCAAGAGATGCAAATATCTATAATAAAGACATATCTCTAAGCTGTTATCTAGCTGTTCTGGTTGGTAGTACCGGTCTGTACATTTCAGAATGGCTTTGAAGTACTTTTATCATTTCCAGCAGAGTCCTTGTTTACCAGTGCACAAGTTACTTTGCATATGGATGATTACACAAATCTAAATAAATTAAAAAAAAAAAGTGAATGTCAGAGTACAAAGCCCTGAAGATTATTGCTGAGCCAGCTACTCATTATGTGCTATTCAGCGTTCCACATGAAAACTATAGAAGCTATTTAGTCCTGAATCTTTCAAAGAGAAAAGCAAAGTTTTATGGCCAGGACAGCAATAATTTCCAGTCCTTACCAGAAATCTAGCAGTGTTTGGGTATGTTGTTTTAGTTGTAGCCATGCCAAGAGTGGATACCAAAACATAATGCTATCTTCGGCATAAGTATCTTTTACACTGAAGATCTCAGATGATTTCAGTATTGACATACACATGCTGTGCTATTAATATGTAAGTCAACTAGTGCCTGTATGTGCTCATAAGATAAAGAAATATTTGCCTAAGCAAGACCTAACTACTTGTTTATGTAGGGAAGTCAGTGTGGAACAGTTATGTGTGAAATACATCTGCCTATCTGACTGCACACTAAATCCCTTCGTAGACAACTGGATGCAGACCATGGTAAGGCTTCAATAAATATGAGAGCCAAAAGTAGGTTTTACTGCCCTATTTCTATATTAAATAAAATAATACTTACCTTGCAGGAGCTACCAGAATAGGACTAGGCTGAAATTAAAAAAAAAAATATCTGCAAGCATTGCATAAGGTTGCAGAGGAGAAACTAGTAGGGCATCTTGAACTCAAAATGAGAGTTTTAGGGAGCTGGGCTCCAGCAGCTGAGAAAGGACTAGGAGACAGTGGCAGATCTTAAGCAGGGATGAAAAGATGACTGAGAAGTCAGAGGGCTTTGGGACAGGGGAAGGAAGGATGAAGGATGGGGCCTGTGGAGCTTTTGGGAGCTCAGTATCTGTGAGCCTGTGTCTCTCCCTCCAGCATGATCTGCTCAGGAGATGAGCAGATCCCCACTGTCTTCTTTCTCTGATTCCGTCTCCCTCTTAGCAGAAAGAGCAGCCTCTGCTCCTGCCAAGGGAGACAACAGGAGAAGGTGAAGTGCAGGCTCATGCCCAGGAGCAATGGAAGAGGAAAGCAACACCAGGGAAGAAGTGACAGAGTAATGATTGCCATTAGCAGCACACCACAGGCTCCCCTCCAAAGGAGCCGCTGTCCCTCCCATCATGGTCCTTCCCTTAGTGGGAACAGCAGCAAGTGGCCCTGTGCATAGCTACAAAATCTGAAGGCCATTTCTGGAAGCAGTGAGCTGTACTTATCTGTTCGTTGGCTGGCAAGCTGTGAGGAAGTATCTGTTGCTTACTGGAGTGAATGGCAACTCCTGTAGGTTGCTGCCCCAGGCAGCTGCCTACATCAAAAACTATCTTTCTCTGTCAACGCTGTTTCTGCAAAGCCTCCTTGGAATAGCTAAGGTACAGTGTTTGTATTTCCCTGAAGACCAGAACAACTATCTGAGTGATAATCTATCTTGGAAGAAGAAAAGGTCTGGACTGACCCCAAGGACTCTAAGGAGTTTAGGGCAGAGGTTATTTTAAAAAGCTTCATACTCTTCTGTTCAGCATTTCCCAGAGGGAAAATGCAAGTTCAGAAATACTGTACAATAACCCATTGCTTTTTTGAAGCAACTGGTACTTCTGCTGGAAAAACATTTGATGGAAGCATATCATGAAAAAGTCTTCCAGACATTAGTCTGCCAGTCCAATGTAGAAATGCCTGTGCTGGTACCTACACTATTTCCCAGTGATAATACATGTCTTGGCAAGTTAGGCATGGATACTTCATTTTGCTGCCTCTGAGTTAGGGCAGAATACATTCAAGCATGCAGCAGCTGGAAGTCTCTCTCTCTAAAACATGGAGAGATGCTAAAATCAGCACTTGGGGATATGATCAAATCATTATTTTATAAACTAAGAAGTTTTATAAGTGCAGAGGACAGGCCAGAAAGGGCATATTGCCTTGTGAACAGCTTACTAACAACAAACGAATGAGAACCCACTAGCACTAGGCTGAAGGGATTTCATTTAATCGAAAGACAAAACATGAAGACAATCCAAAACTAGAACACTGACAAGCAAATCAAGGTCTCAGTATCTAACCACAGATGCTCTAAAGCGGAGTTGTAGTTATGATTCACTTTAGCCTCTGCCAGTTCATGCTCATACAAACATACAAAACTTCAGACCTGCTAACTGCTGAGTGGCTAAGTACGTCCTAGTCTTAAGATTCTTTTCTCGTATACTCAAAACCACAGCACCATGTATAATGTATCAAGTGCACGCACACACAGGAGTAGTTATTCTTACTCTTTACTGCATTAATTTCAGATTTTCAATATCACTAATTCTAAATGTCCAATTAAAAACCAGACATCTCACCTCCTCCCATCCCCAAATGGAATTGTTTAGCACATTTGGGGACTGGCAAGGGCTTGTTTGGGTTTTTTAACCTCAAAGGTAGTTATATTTTCCAGATTTTCCTGCATTTGTGAAAGCTGAATTTGAAACACACAACAAATATCTGAGAATCCCAGATGAGCCCCTGACTGAGCACTAAGGATTTAGTAAGAACACCAACACAACAAAATTCTCAATAAGAAAAAATAAAACATTCATACTAATGATTGTTATAAGGTAACACAGACTATAATTAAGAGAAAGTCAAGTATTCAGCTCAGAAATCCTTTTTTCCCTTTTCTATTATTTATGGCTTGATTTAGCTGAAGAGATAACTCTATCATTCAGATATGAGTTAGGAAAACTTAAAACTTGATTTAAACTGTGCTGTAGTTTGAATGATCACAAACTACTTATGTGATCATTCAAAGTGCCACAAAGCTCTTACGATACAACAAAAAACACGTCAGATTTAAGCAAACCAAACTATCTTTGTGCTACAGCAAAGGATGGCAAAAGCGTATCAGCAAAATAGAAGCTTTCTAAAGTGTAATTTTGGAGCAATGCTTTACTAATGCACTGTCTTCTCTAAAGCTCTGAATGACTAATCTTAAGACTCTCCACTCTGCTTAATCACCTTGATGAAATACACTCAAAGCATTTTAGGTCTGAGTTCCTCACCAGAGTCACACCATTGCTCTCAGTTGTCTCCCCACATGCACTGCAGCAGTATAGCTCTTCTGGACATTGATGGAGATACGAACACCTGCCCAGGCACAGCTCTGTTCAGGGAGCTTGTGGATGCTTGTGCTTCCCTGTGCCTCCCGATGATAGTTCCTTCTGTTCTCTTCCTTTAAGTCAGCATAAATAACATGCAAGTCAGTCTTGCTTAATGGCCTTGAGCTGTCATTAAAAAGTTCTATACAGATTTTAGTATTTTGGAAATAAATAAATAAAAAGGAACCACTTTATAAATCAATACAAAACTGTCAAACATTGTTCTCAAAAGCCATGATCTTAGTAAGATTTTTAAAATGGAATTTCACTCAAGTTCTCCAGTCAATTGTGTCTTTCTGTGACTCTCCTTCCTCCCATCTGCCTTTTACCTCTGCTTTCAGACCTTGCCTCACCCAGGCCACTTCACTTATTCTCAAGGTTTCAGCTACTGCCTATATAACCAAAATCTCATTTATCTTTCTGTTCCAGTTTTTTCTTACTTCAACCTCTTAATTTCAACCACATCGATTTTACAACTGGAAATTATAAACTTCTTAAAAACCTTGTCCTTTTCTTCACCATTTAAGACCTGCTTACTGTATCCTCTCACCTATATGTCTAATTTCAGTATTTGTTTTCTCTTTCATCTGTTTTCTCTCATACATTTATCCCAGTTTGTCTTTCTAAACTTTGCTTTATCCTAAACATGCCTACTGCTAGTCTTGTTCAAGCAGTTTTACCCAATCTCTTTTATTATATGTCCCTCCACATCCACTTCCACTTCCTACTTCAACCTCTTTCCTCCTTTCATCTAAACTGAGGAACAGTTGGTTTTGCTCAGAATTCACCCGTTACCTTTCTTTGGTGTCAACACACCTGCTGACTCAAGCAGACAATGCTGCGTTGGTTTGATTCATTGTTTCTTCATAAGAACTGGAGACTTGGCATTTTTAAAATTAAAGCTCAAGATTTTTTTCCAAATGCAATTATGCAGCAGCTTAAAAATAATTCAGAGTTATTGGTAATTGACAGACAAATGCACTGTAACCCTGGAACCTCTCAAAGGTGTAACTTTCCAGGCTATAGCTAAGCTTGACTTTTAAAATGTTTCAGGTGTTCAATTTACCACATTATGCTGCCAGCCTTTACTGGAAATAATTTCTGGAATATTTTAATTCTATCTACCTAGTTAAAAACAAACTATCAAAGCCATTATTGATACAATTTTTCTCAAATGACTGGTCTGCTGCATCTGATTGCCACGCACATCCCATCACGGTTTAGTAATCTCTTAGACAGCTACAGCTGTGCCAGCAAATGCAACTAGTTTCTTAGCTCCCAAGGGCCCAGCTTTGAATTAGCTTGTGCTAAATTGCATCCCTCCCACAGCCATTAATGCGATGCACGTTGCAATGTTAGTTTTTTTCCTTCTGTCACTAAACCCAAGCTCATTACTAATGTCTTCAAGCTCACAGAGTTTGCTACCAAGTGTTTTCATGTGACACGTAAGTATTAAATTGTATGATATTAATATGTGGAAACCATTTTTTTTTCACATGCATTTATGCTTATAAATGGTTCTGATGGTTTACTTGCAATTATTCTGAGTCTCAGGATTTCCAGAGCTCACTGTCTCAGGAAGGCTCTTGGTGTACTTGGGCCTTGTCTTTGCCCAGCATCTCTCATTATTGTGTAAATAAACAAAAGCCAAACCCATCACCCTTAAGATTTTGCCATTCTCTGAAGCTGTTATGCATGAAAGTAAAGATAGTCACAGTCCTGCTCTTTTCAGGTTGCCCCTGAAGACCCTGAGCATGTTCATTCTCTGTGCATAGCAAAGAGAGAGGAAGCAATGGAAATGAGATTGTACATGAACCAAAGTGTCAAAGGTTTATCTGGCAGGGAAGGAAGGAAAGCAATGTCAGAAACCTGTTGGAGGAAGCTGAGCAAAGGACTGATGAACAATATACGTGATTTTGGTTTGTTTTGGTTTCTTTGTCAGCTAAGAAGAGATTACAGTGTTCTGTATGCCAGAGTTTGAGAAATAATTTAGTCCCTGCTTTGGTAAAAAGGAGATAGCAGCTCTTTCACTGTGCATTTAAATTACAAATGATAGAACTGAAAATAAAGGGGGTTCACCTGAAGGCTAAAATTTAAAAGGAAATTCATTACTATATTTAAATATTCTTCCCTTTCTGTGGTCCAATGCTTTTCTGAGTGCACTGAGACTGATCATTTAATGTCATCTAGATTCAGCCAAGAAGTTAATTACCATACTCACAAATATTTATACACTTGTGCCAGGACTTTTCCAGGTCAGGTTTTGCATATATTCCCTTGTATTTCCCTGTATACTTACTAGAAATGCACAGAACTCTGTCTGAACTGTTCTCTCCTTTTCATTTTATCCCTGTATTTGTCCAGACCATGTAGATATGGCTGAACACTCTGTTCATTTGAACTGTGATACTCTTCACTGTAGGTTTACATTATACTTGGTAGATGGTATTGACTGAAGCACAAATACAGAACCTGTCGCTGACTGCTAATTAAACCTGACATCTGTGCTGTTGATTACAAATGTACCAGAATTGAGCATTTGCTGAAATTTGTATTAAGTTACATTAAAAAGATAGGAGAGTGGTTATTGTCTCAGTTGCTGTCAGAGAATCAGGTCTTCTTATTCTTTTGTAGGACTGTCTGTCTGAAACAGATGTCACCACAGATTTCCAAGGGAGGAGAGCATGAATGAGAGAAGGAGCATCTGCAGGTGGTTTTGCCTGAATTACTCATCATCTGGAAAAGACAGAGCTCAAGTAGTGTGCAAGATAAACACAGTGAAATATGAAATACTGAAATGATGGACAGGACAGTATTATTTGTCTCACGAGTGAATAAGACCGGACATTGCAATTAATCATAAATATAACTGGCTGGTAGGGGCTTGTTTCTTGATTACTTAGGAAAATGTTGAGGCTTTTCAAGAGGCACAAAGCTCAGGAGATGAAGTGTGAAAATTGCTTTTGTGTCTGGCATTCTGAACCCTTTAAAGACTGATGTGGGCATGACTGGCTCTGAGAAAGGCAAAGTGGAGAGTTGCCTATCAGAGTGGACAGTTGCCTATCAGAGCAGACTCCAGGGAGTAACAAATCTCTGTTGTCACTGAAGCAGGGATCAGCTGCCTTTAGGAAAGGCATCAAAATTCTCTTTCCCAGGCCCTTCCCCTTAGTTCTGCTCACAGCCTCTGCCTGATCTGCAGTGTTTCCCACCATGCTGACACATCATATGCCTGCTCTGGTTATGGATTACCCAATTTAATATTACACCAAACCCTGTGCTGCTTCCTGAGGAGTATTCATAGTCTCTTACTGAGCACTCCTACACCCCATGCTGCTCCAGGAACAGCTTCAGCTGAATGTATGCCTTCTGTAAAGGAAAAAGTGTTACCATGCCCTGCATCTGACACAGAGGAAGCTACTGAAGGCAAGAGAGTTTGTGACCATATGTTGGGAAGACAGGGTAGACACTAATAAGAAATCTAAAAATCTCTTCTTCTCCTCCCCCCAACCCCTCCCCAGGACGGCAGAAGCCTATGGCACTGCTGAGCATGGGACTCTGGAATAATGTCCATAGGTAAGAGACAGGCTATCCCTGTAGTGGTGGGCTCAAGGACAATCAGCTTCTCTTACAAACCCTGTTCACTGCAAATGGAAGACAGGAATTGGGAAATGTATCAAGCTCACTCATTGACAGAGATGGTACAGCCATCAGAGAGAGTACAGAACGAGCATGCTACAAAAACTGAGATGCAGGCTGCTTCTGCTTTCAACTGAAAACATTATGCCAACTAAAAGATGTCCATTGCAATGTGTTTTCCAGAGCATGATGAATGTAACTTTTCTGGGGAAACCCAGAAAATGAGATATGAACTCATTACATGTATCTGATGCTTCTGTGATTTTATCTAGCTTGAGAAAATAAAGGTAAAACTGAGTGGGTTTAGCCCAAGAAAAGTAGACAGTCCCAAAACTGGATCAGATGCTCGCAGAGAGAAGAGGTGTTCTGGAAGCCCTGTATTTGTCCTGCTTGCGGGGAGTCAGAGTGGCTCAGACTAGTCCCACTGCTGTCAAATGTGCACCGAGTTTGTCTGCCTGTTTCAGACTGGCTTAGTACATGCCAGCCTGCTTGTGAGATGTGCTGGCTTTGGGCTGAAGGACGTCAGTACTGCTGACTTACCAGGCATAGTGTTCTCAGGAATGTTTGGATACATGATTCCCATTAGAATTAAGGACTCAAGGTGGTCATAACCTGTATAGACACTATTGAAATGCTGACTGTAGGAAACTGGGACTTTTCAAATGTTAGGCTTCCACATGTATGTGGATACACACAAACTATTAAAAATGGAAATCCAGTAGTACCAACATGGAAGTCATACAATTCAAACATGCTTTTCTTGTATTTTCCCTCCGTGAAAAACATTTGTTTTTATCTTTGCAATGTCACTGTGGAATACTGTCCTTTTTCAATCTTTATGTATATATTGTTAATATACATAGATATACATCAAGACATATAAATACATATATGGATACATACAAGTGTATCTGTGCATGCCACTGATAGACATATATATATATATAAAGTATTGACTGAGTAGAAGGCTTTCATTCCTTGCTCACTTTGAAGTCTGTAGGGTTAGTATAATTCTTTAAAGATGACTGTTCTGTGTCAAGGCACACAAACATACGTTCAGCACAAGCATCTTGAAAAAACAAAAGCACGTTGATAAAATCTTACATCTTATGTCCTTACTCACCAGTCACTAAGGTGTGCTTCAGAATAGAGTCATGACATTAGTGTCAAAGCATGGCAGTGACTGGAGTCCAAGCTAATAAACCCTGCTGGGATAATTACCATGACGTCCTTGCTATTGCCATTAAGAGACATTAAACCAAGGGAGACCACAAGGAGGAAAACAGAAGCAGAAAGGAGAAGACAAAGATGAAGTCTGGGACTGGGAAAGTGGAGAAGGTGGCTGCAGGGAGTAACAGCTACAAAAATGTTGGGAACAACAGATTCATATTCTGTAACATGATCTAATAGTCCCAGCTGGCCTTAACCCAGACGGAAACGCTTTCTTTAAGACCTATAAAAAAACCCTCATTTTTTATAAGCTATGAGTGTAATCTAGGAAGAGAATTTGTCCGATCTGAATTACGTGGTCTTTGTTCACATTATATTCCTTACTGAATCTAGGGAACAATATGAGAGCCCTCCTGTGGCCAGCTGAACACCTCTAAATTCCCTTGGTAGCAGTCAAAGACAAGACAACCGGTAAGGTAGTGCATCTGCTTTCTTGTTCAATGAGAACAAGTTGTTATTATCACACTATTTATTGTGTCTGCACTAACAGAGGTGTGCATGGCACCCTCAACAGTAAAGCAAAGATGACTAGCGTCAAACACCTATCATCTAAGTTATTGCACAGAAACAGCAAAGTGAAACACAGAGGTAGCACTTGTATAGAACATAACGCCTTATTATCTATTGCTGTAAGCTGGCACAGCTCCATCAATGCAGACAAAAGAAGGTAAGTGGATTGAAGAGGTAGCCATATGGAGCAGAAGAAAAGTTAGTGGACCTGAAGCGGAAAGGACAGTTCTGAGTACAGAGTCTGAGTCTTCATACCCAATGCACAGACATGTACTCCATCATGAAATGGATTTGAAATTCTGTGCTCTGACTGGGTATTTTTGACAGATCCCTTGGCAGAGGTGTAGATCCTGCACAAACTACCCAGCAAAATTCTTGTGAATAGTCTCCCACTTCTACACAACTTTGACTCTACCAGGCTAATCTTCATTCACATCGCCTTGACTTACAGCAGTATCAGACTAAAATGATTCAATAACATAAGAAAAGCTGAGAGATCACACCTTCAAATACCAGTAACTTTTCCAGTAAACATTTTCCATTTGTTACACAGGCAAACAAAGACTCTATGCAGCCTCTTAAAAAAAGGGAATACCTGGTCTAAGTACATAGAGAGCTTGTAAGGTTAGAAAAAGAACAACTGATATTATAAAGAATATGAACCAAAATAATCCTTTTTAAGCTAAGAAATTTTATATCAATTTAGTCTTTTCATAGCTATGAACATATCTTGCTATTAAATAGTTTTTAATTTATGTAGTCAAATTCAAGACGACATACTGAGAAGTGACAGCTTAGCTCCTCCTAACAAATGTGCCCTGAGCATAGCACAAAGAACCAAGTGTGTGTCCTATGCGACATAATGTGTTACATTACTGGTCTCTTTATATGGATGTAGATAGCTGAGTACCTTGGAAGAGCTGTCAAAGATAACTTGCACAGTATTTCTGATAATTTTCATTAGTATGAGTAAATATGCAAGAAGAGAAAGCAGTTTTTAATCTTTTCAGAGCAACAATCACTGATGCCAACCCCACTGTCGCCAGTTTTTCATGACTTGTAAGTCAAAGTGAAATGCTGTTCGAATAACCTGTATCTGTAGTTTTGCTAGCAGCTGCTCAACATTATTCAAAACACCTAAATAGTTGCTCCCTGAAATTTTTCAGTTTCATGAGTCTTCTGGACTCTTGCACTTAGCTGTCCTTGCTCTCCTTGTTAGGCAGATGCCACGTGTGGCAAACTCTGGCTCAGTACAAGAAGTTTAATGTGTGAATTAAAATCTGCAAATCCAGACCGGTCTGAGGGGGGTCTCTGTTGGTAGTACAGCCAGTTGATCAGTAGATGGTGGTGGTGCACCATCACCTGATGCAGTTGGCCAAGGACAGTACCTAGATGATAAACTATTTCTGTTTTAGAGTAGACCAGTACAGCCCTAGAGATGACTGGGTTTTTAATATAGCAAAACTTTAAGAAATGAGAAATGCTAAATATTTGCTTCTTTTTAATGATGCGAAAATTTTTAAATTTCTCATCTTGCTTTTCCAGCATCCTGTATTTTTATTCTGCAGGAAGAGAGTCCTTTAGCTTTTGCTCTTTTCATATACTAATCAAAATGAAAGAAGCAAGGAGAAATATTACAAAGAGTGAGGAGACAGCTAATGCAATTGTCAAACTGCAGAAATACACCAACATGGTTATTTACATTTTCCCTCCCACACCGACTTTGTCACAGTGGCTTCTATCTGGAGGTGAAGAAGGGAGTGAAGGAGCTGTTTCAGTTTCATCCTTCTCCCAGACAAGTAGGATGGAGAGGAGGAGCACTAGGGACATCCTTCACCTGTCTTATACCTACCTGGTTCATGTACGGGATTCTGCTGTACCTTTATCTTAGAGGCTTGATCTGTTTTCCCTGCTGTGGGTATTTAGAGCTTCCTCCTAGGGATATATATGGCATTATGAATCTGGAGTCAGTGTCTTTGTCATGATGATGGACTGTACTGATCTTGGGGCCTTTACTAAGAGAGGAAGAAGTGAGGTTTTGGAGCAGGACCACAGATGAGCAGATTAGAGCTGCCTTTCTGAGTAATGTAGGCAGTGAAGATTTATAGCAGGACCTCTGATGGGAGAGACATACTGAAAGTGGTATCTAAAATACTGTAGACTAGAGGCCACATAGCAGGGCCAGATCAGATCTCCAGTTGAACACGTTTGCCACAACCGGGCTAGGCTGCAGATTTGCTTGTTGCTGCAATGGGAATCTGCAGCTTGTAGTTACAAGTATTTACATATGATAGATGATCAGGATGTAGAAAGCATAGTTTAACAGTAGAATATATCTGACTATTTCTAGGCTTTTGTGTACAATTTCAAATATAATGACTCCAGAACTGGGCAGTGATAGGACCATACTAATACCTTTAATTTGGGGTTAACATATGCCATCAAAAGCTAATCTTTTTCAGCTTCTAAATCACATTAAGAATAGGGAGAGAGAGATGCTGCCTAAATTACAGATTAAGTGCATGAACAATCAAAGCTAAAAGAGCAATTACATTTGGGCTGTGCATAAAACCTATTATGGAGGTAAAACCAGGTTTAAGTCAAAGTTGAACTAGTAGTTGAGAACAGAGCGAGGAAGCTGATCCAAACTGTTCCTTTTCCTCAAGCATCTTGTGTCAGAAGAAGAATCTGCTGTCAGAAAAGAGTTGAAGGGGGATGCCCAGAGGACTTGGCTGAAAGCATCTGCCAACAGTATTTGCTCCTATTCAGTTTTGTTTTCAGTCCTATCTGCACACAGAAACAGAACTGCATTGTGAAGGTGGATAAGTCTTTGCCTCATCTCAAAAGCACTAGTAAAAGCTGGGCAGTGAAACAGAGGGAAGCATGCCCAAAGGCTAGCAGGCCAGAAACAAGAAATGACCTTTTAATATTTTCCCACCATGAGTCAGATTATAGTTTTTTTCCCCTTTCCTCCCTCCCTACTTCACTGTAATTTTTCTATCACCTAGAAAATATAAGGAATGCTTGTATAAAGATGTAATATAAAGAGTAATTCCCATGCTGCCCCTTTTGGATTTGAAAGCTGGTGAGAATTTATTGCTCAGTAAGTTAAACTTGATAATATGACATTTCTGAGGGCAATGGTTATGTCAATGCATCCCTATACTGTCTCTGGGGTGCCACTGCAAACAAAAAACACAATCCCCACAGCATAATGATATCACCTTCATATGGCTGAATACAGAAAATGGAAAACCATAAAAATAATCTTTTATGAACAGTTCCTCCTTTATTAGGTCCTGGAAAAATGTGTATTGCTTCAAAAGGAAACAAAGCAGTGAAAGAGGGAGAAATCTAAATAATTTTTCATGGTACCTTCAAATATTAAAAAGGGAAGTCAATAAAATACAAAGGAATTCAGAAACTCATCTCTGATTGCCCAGATGCAATTAATTGTGCACTTTGAAGATATCAGTGCGGAAACATTATCCATGTCAGAAAAAAGAATCAGGCCTTACGATAAAATTAATATCTTGAAGAAAAATCATACCACAGCTTGTACTTGTAAGGCTTAGTCATTAGTGAAGTCATTTAATATAGCTGTTTCATCATGTAGTATAATTAAAATGATAAGTTAACCACGGTCATGATAGTTCTTCTTTGATTAATGTATATTATTCTCATAGTCTGGTAATTTCCAGTCTTAGAGTCATGAACACTTGGTGAATTGGGCCTAGAACCCCCATGTGGAGTCAGACGGTTTTTCATGCAAATGAAATTTCTAACCCTACAAAGACTGAAGAAAATTTACCTGTCTAAATTTATGTATCTGCAGTAACTGGATGGAGCAAATATTCCTCTAAGGAATATGAAAGTCATGAATACTGCAGGAGAATAAATATATATTTAATGTGTGTGTATATATATATATTTGATGTAGTCTGAACATTAGCTATAGCACTTCTCCATCTCAGGGACAGGGCACTACCTAAAGAAAAATATCACTGTCAACACCGGAATAAAAAATACCAAGCTCCCTTTGTCCCTTAACATGTTAAGAGGCACAGTACTGCGCTCCCTGTTCCTGTAGATGATACCTATCTGTAAAAAAAGGCAGACAATGGAAGACAAAATTCAGATTTTTGCATTTGACTTGAATTTAGTAATTTATTTTGTGTGGACTATTCCCTAATTGAGAATGTTTCAAAGAAAGCAACATTATTAAAGGTAAGTTTTGTACTTTCCAAGACACACTACGGGAACTTTCCTGTTGCCTGAAGAGCTAATGAATTTTGAAAGCAATACTTCGAAATTGCCACACAGCTGATTGCCTCTTTCTGCTGCTGTTGATAGACTTATAAACAGTAGTGGGAAGAATTCCAGTACGAGGAAGCACTGTGGTTACTTTCACCATTCTTCTGCCTTAGGCTACGCTCAGTCTCTGCAGCCTGTTCTCAGCCACCCCTGGTGATTGGGGACCATGTGTCCCAATGCACTCCCCAGGCAATCTGATTCCAATGCTTTGCTGCCCTGCCTGTTCAGAAACACTTTCTAACATCTAACCTAAATCTCCCCCAGTGACATATAAGCCTCTCATTTCTGTCCTATCCAACATGAACATGGCAAACAGATTACTTCCTTCCTCTTTGCAGAAACAACTTTTTACATGTGTGAAGCTTATTGCTGTCTCCCTCCTCAGTATTCTTTTCTTTCAGCTGTCAATCTTTCCAGACAGCTAATCATTCTTTACTGTCCTCCTTTGGACCCCTTCCAGATCATCCACATTTTTCTCAAACTGGAGTTGCCAGACATCACTTATAATATGGGATTTCCCATGTTTAAGCCTCAAATCTCACATGCTGTATTAAAAACACGTGATATATTGCCTGCTCTTGTATTTCTCTTTATTTTAACAGGGGACATGGGTTTTGAGGTTGAAACAGAAAAACCTGCAGCTGCTTTCCTGCCTCATTCTTCAGAGCTGCCTTTGGCAGCATAGAGCCATGACTTGGATGTGGCTGTGACAGAAGTGAAAGCCAGAGCATCCATAAAGGAGCTGGGGAGATCTGAAGGGCAATACACACCCTGAAGCACCAGGAAGGTGTGCTGGTATTTTAAAATTCAGAAGCCAACAACTCTCATATGCTGCCCCATGTCAAATGTAAATCCCTGCCAAGGATTCACCACCATAATAAGAGGAGAAATATTCCTGTGTTTTGTAGGTGATACTTTTTTTGTACAGCTCAGGAGATAATGGGATTCTGGATTTTGGAGATAATGGGATAATGGGACAATGGGATTGAGTGTGCCTCCAGCAAGTTTGCTGATGACACCAAGCTGTGTGGCTCGGTTGACACGTTGGAGGGAAGGGATGCCATCCAGAAGGACCTTGACATACTTGTGAGGTGGGCCAATGCCAACCTCATGAAGTTTAACCAAGACAAGTGCAAGGTCCTACACCTGGGTCGGCACAACCCCAGGCACAGCTACAGGCTGGGCGGAGAAGAGATTCAAGGCAGCCCTGTGGAGGAGGACTTGGGGGTGTTGGCTGATGAGAAGCTTGACATGAGCTGGCTTCTCTGTGCGCTTGCAGCCCCGACAGCCAACGGTATCCTGGGCTGCATCAAAAGAAGCGTGACCAGCAGGTCAAAGGAGGTGGTCCTGTCCCTCTACTCTGCTCTCGTGAGACCTAACCTGGAGTATTGTGTACAGTTTTGGTGTCCTCAACACAAAAAGGACATGGAGCTGTCGGAGCAAGTCCAGAGGAGGGCCACGAGGATGATAAGAGGGCTGGAGCACCTCCCGTATGAAGACAGGCTGAGAAAGTTGGGGCTGTTCAGCCTGGAAAAGAGAAGGCTGCGTGGAGATCTCATAGCAGCCTTCCAATATCTGAAGGGGACCTAAAAGGGTGCTGGGGAGGGACCCTGCATTAGGGACTGTAGTGGTAGGATAAGGGGTAATGGGTTTAAACTTAAACAGGGGAAGTTCAGGTTAGATATAAGGAAGAAGTTTTTTACAGTGAGGGTGGTGAGGCACTGGAATGGGTTGCCCAAGGAAGTTGTGAATGCTCCAACCCTGACAGTGTTCAAGGCCAGGTTGGACAGAGCCTTGGGCGACATAGTTTAGTGTGGTGTCCCTGCCCATGGCAGGAGGGTTGGAACTGTATGATCTCAAAGTCCTTTCCAACCCTAACTATTCTATGATTCTATGATTCTATAACATCTTACATTTGACTTGGGTTTGATTCCCTATGTTCTCTCCTCTGTAAAATGCTATCTATCTAGCAAGTTATGCTCTATCCTGCATTGGTTTGGTTGCTTATACCTGATCACCTAAGTACCTTGTCTTTATTGAACTTCATCTTTTTATTATCAGAACAATTCTTTAATTTGTCAAGATCATTCTGACTGTTAGGCCTGTCCTCCATTATTGCTGTTTCTGCCAGCCTGGTGGCATCTGTGTATTTAATAAGCCTGCTCTCCTCCCAGGAATACAAATTATTAATGCACACTCTCCCTCCCCCTCCTCCCCCCCCAGCTAGAAACAGACCTTTGAACTGTATCTGATGTATCTTTAATATCAACAGAGAATCATCTGCTCTGTTATTTGGATCATGTCAGGAGCAGAACAGACTTTCCTCCACAGATTCTATTTCCATGGATACGATGCGACACAGAGGTATGAGTCTGTTTTATTTCACTTCCAGATGTATGAAATTACTGTGTTGATTGTAGAAGCCAGTACTAGCTATTGTCTCTTAAAGGAAAGACGGGAGAAGCAGCCTGAGTGTCCTCAGCTCTCTCTGCTGCAGCAGAAGCACTGTTTCATAAACATGAAATTATGAATATTATGCGTCATCCCTGGCAGCGTTCAAGGTCAGTCTGGATGGGGGTCTGAGCAACCTGATCTAGTGGAAGGTGTCCCTGACCATGGCAGGGTGGTTGGAACTAGATGATCTTTAAGGTCTCTTCCAATCCAAACCATTCTATTATTCTGTGAGTGCAGACCTAGCTGGTGCAGAAGATTAGATCAACCCAAAAGAAGAACCATCTCCTCTAAAAGCTGAGAATGCCCTAGCACTAAGACTGTCCTCTGCAAAATATCTACTGCAACAAATAGGAATGCTTTGTCTAGGGATCCCTAGACACCTTAATAATACAAGAGAGAAATTATAATTGACTTTTGCAGTCTGTAAGATCTCTGATGTCCAACTGCAGCAGTGTCCATCACTTCCGAAAATTTAAACTGTTTTTTGCTCTTACTGGTAGACCCCAACGGCATGAGAAGTATTTCCTTCAACATCATCAAAAGGCCTGGGATCTTCTCTATGAACAATTTTAGGCGAATCTTTTGATAGTTTTCTATGAATATGTATGAATCTTTCCAATCTGGGGCCTATCCAAGGAGTGGGACTTGACATTTAGGGAAGATCTGAATCTAATCCACTTGGTTTTTTCCCCCCAGTACTCAGACTGATGACATGTCAGTGTAAAAGGAGGCTTTGCAGTCAGTGCAGCTGTCCTTTCTACTCTTGTCAAGGAGACTTTGCAGGCAGTGGCAAATTCTGCCATTCCACAAGGTGAAATTTGCCATGGTTATCCTCATCCAGACTGGATACCTTGGCAGGAACGGGAATATACTTCTAGGTAACTCATTCCCAATGCAAAGCTTCCGATGACCAGAGTGGGTAGAAGGGAGGGAAGAAAACCAACCCAAACTAAGTTTTAAAGTTAATCTATTCCCAGCTTAATTTCTGACTTCTAAACCAATCACTGGTATTTGCCAGACTGTTAAAAAAAGCTCCTGTTGAAAATAGAGAGGGTGGTTTATACCATTCACCAGCCAACAGTGAGAAGAGAGGTGGCTGGAAAGATATGAAATATATAGCCTGTGCTGATAGAACATGGGCTCACAGGATTTATATGCACTCGGGGACCACTTACAGTACTGTTTTGTGCTTGTGTGGCCAGACATGTGAACGTCATGGGGTAGTTTTTCTTTGCAATGATGCAAAGAGGTAATAATTCCCACATTTTTCTCTCTCTGTCAGAAGGAAGGTAGCTTGAAGAGCAGGAAAACTGAGGATTGGGACCTCTAGTTTCTCTAAGGTGATATTAAAAGACTCTTTAACTCCAGACGCTTTGTATTACTAAGCTCCTTAAAGATTTATGACATTTATGACGATCATTTTCCCTTGTGAAATTTCCTTTCTGCTTAAATATTTACAGGAAAAAAAAGTTTTCCTTTTTTCCTCCTCAAGTCAGCAGAACTTATCCTGTGAGGATTTCTGAATGAAAAGGAGAGATTAATGTTTCAGGAACATACCTTAACTCACTTTAGAAGCATTTACTGGACTTCCTGACTTGCCTCCTGTCCAGCTGGCTGGGCAGCCACTGCCCTGCCTGCCTCTGTGCATAGATCCTCGGCTTTATTTTGTGGGAAGGGATTGGGAAGAAAATCCACAAATAAGCTTTGAGATACTTTACATCATACAATCCCACTTGGGATGTGATTGTTTTTGACTAAAGGAGGGAGCTACACTTAACAGGATTAAGGAAATTTCCAGCTGCTTAGAGCCTGCTTTTCTCTGCCTCCTATTGACAGGGAAAAAAGTTTAATCATCGTAATCGTATTGCAGGATAATGCATCCAGTGGCTATTGATTCAGTGCTCATGGCCACGACTGCCTGTACAGAAGGGAGTCAGCTGCCCTCAGGGGTTTTTACCAAGACCTATTCCTCACCAAGACAGAAAACACTTATTTTTTTCCTTAGATGCACCTTGGCATTTGCCTGAAATTAACAGCTCCTTTTTTATGAAATACTGTCCTGCTGAGGACATTTGGAAAAAAATGCAACTCATCTTTTGTTGAACACTAGCTTTTCACAAAAAATCCCTTCAAACTAATTTCCTTTCATACTTTTAGCTTTGGAGTACTTTTCACTGTGATAGTGATGGATCTACATAATGAGATCACAAATCTATTTTGTTAGTACAAAGCAAGCTACAGAAAGACAGGGAAACAGGAGGAATCCAGCTGAAAAATAATAACCCCCTCCACCACCACCACTGCACAAACTACTTACATTATGTTTTTCAAATTAGTACAGTATGTTTCAGTGAGTCGGGCATCTTCACCCTTTTGCCCCACCCTACAAATTTATCTAGCTTCATAGCTTTGTTTCCCTGAAATATTTAGAGGGGTTATTAAAAAAGGATTATTTTGAGATTGAGAATGACATGCTCAGCATGTTATTTGGCTTCTTCAACATAAGTAATCCAAAGATGTACTTTTGGCATGTATGTTTTGATAGTATAATTGTATCTTGAAGTAAGCTCATTGTTAGCAAAATAGCTCTATCCATAATGGTTTCTAAAATAGAACAGGTCATAGAGAAATGACCTGTTTAAAAAGCTGATCAGTACTTAAATCCTCTGCCAATATATGTGTGGTTATTTAAGGTTATTTGCTGTTTAACACTATCCTTGAAGGGGAAATTAATGACATTCTGTGCCCTGAAGAGCTTGTGAAAGGTTGCATCAAATGTATATCGCATTCCAGTTTGATGCAGAGAAAATACATATGATGCTTGATGTTCTCAGAACTTTTCTACTCTATATTCTACCATCCAAAATCTGTTCTACCTTTTCATTTCTCTATCAGAGTCTGTTGTGCAGGCCTATCTAAATGACAGTCTGTCCTCATGGACAAGTAGAACTGGTAATGCCGATCATCCAACAGGATGCTAAACACAGCTGCAGCATGGCAGGGATGGGCACTGGGGTCCTCACTGGAGCAGCTCACTCTGTGTTTGAACCATTTCCAGCATGGATCCTCTGTGCCCTCTCACCTCTCCTTATATATGTGCTTCTATATAAATACACATGATTTCTGCACACGTGTGTTTAATCTTTGATGTTTAATTCAATTTATGAAAAGATTAAAGAAATATAGTGGTTTTATTGAGTATATCAGATTATTTTTTTTCTAGGTGAATTTGCAGAAAACGGGGTAAATTGTGCTTTTACTTCACACATTCCTAATGGAAACGTCTATATTTTCAAAGGAAACATAAAAGTTTAACAGAAACTGTTTTCAACAAAGTGAGATATTTTCTTCTAAATAAGTTTTAAATTTTTCCTAAAGAGTCCAAAATGTTTGTTTGAGAAAGACCAAGAAAGTTAAAATTAATATTCTCTGATTTTGCTGCAAGACTTGTAGGAAGCCTCAGGGATTTTTTATTAGAAGCTCTGGCACCTTAATTGCATCATTTTTACGTAAATGAAGCTCTTGTTAAATGTTAAGTAACGTTAAATCACGCTCTGCAGAGATTAAGCAGCTTGACTTAAAATTGCTCTCTCCTCTTGATTACCCAATTTTCTTACGAATTTGTAATTTCACTACCTCTCCAGTTGCCATAGAGCTTGAACAGCTTATTGAAATGAGCTAGAATTCTCAAATAAAATAAAGACTGCAGCAAAATAGACCAGTAATGTGAGGAGAAAAGGTCCTGACAGGGTAGCTAGAAACAAAAATGTTGTATTCTATACAGCGTGTCCCACTCACACATCATTCTTTGAGTTAATCAATGCCATATGTATACCAAGAAAAATTAGCCAACCTCTGTGCTTCTTAAAAAAGAAATATGTAATATTATTTTACATTTCATTAATTTAATTAATATGTTAGATTTCACTTCTGTCTCTTAGCTGTTTGTTTCTCTAGCTTTCACCCATAGGCCTGCTAGAGGGGCCACAGGGCTGCAAAATACAGCTTGAATGCTGCATGAATCACTGGTGGAGATATAGAGACTTCATCTTCATGCTGGCGTGGTTCCTTGGTGCCTCCATCACTTAAGCACATTTTTAATCCAAGTATCTTCCACATGTTTTCATACAAGACTTGGAAAACCCCCATATCTCTCAAGGCTTCTACAGATTATATGCTTCCCAAAGGAGGAATTTTGTTACTTACTTCTTGCTAATGACTCCTGGCCAACAGGAAAACGTGTATCTGAACAACCTAGTTTATGTCCATATGGACAGGTTGAAAATTTCATTAGATGTCAGACAATACCATATGCAAAATGTTTTGTTTCCGTCCTGCAGCAGGCTCACGCCCAGTCTCCCCAGAACACAAGAAGAGAAAAGATCCAACAGTAGCCTTTCATGTAGAAATATATTTGGCATATATACAGGCCTGCTGCAACATCCCTTGAGAAGCCAAACTAATTTAAACTTGTCTCACACAGAGCTCCTTTAAGATACTATTTTCTTCCCTAAATACCATGCTGACATTCTACTTTTAGTAAGTTTGAAAATGTAAGTTACATTACATTTTTAAAACTGAAAAAGAAATCTCTGTGAATAACTAAATCTTGAGAAATACAGCTACAGGGCAACAGACACACGCCACATTGCACCACTCAAAAGTTTCAATTTGAGTTTAATAAACCCAGCATCACCTGCAAGCCAGATCAGTAAGAGGGTATGCTCTCCTACCAGACTTGAGGGAAAGCTAGTATTTTCAAGAGGTCATAACTCAGTTGTAAAATGTTAACAACTGTTTTCCAGACTTCTCTTTGCTATACAGGATTCAGCCCAGAAATCCTTCCATTTCATCAAGTATGGTTCAGGTTAAGGGAAAAAAAAACCTTTAAATATATTTGGACAGATTTTTTTTACAACACCAAAGTTCTATCAGGGGAGGAATGATTGTAAGCCATAGAATGCAAATAGTTATTTTCATTTGTACAAATTGAATGAGCAATGTTAGTTATATGAGCACCTAGTTTTGTGTAATACTACAAAAATACTACAAAAATCTACATCAGTAGATTCCATGAAGTCAGATGTCATACTCCACGTTAATGAAATGAACACCTAGTTCTGTGTAGTACTTTTTACCAACAGTTGCCAAGAAGTCAGGTTTGAGGCCCTTGATCTACAACCAACAAAATGAAGAAACAAGTGATCTGTAAACTGATCTACTACATTAGCAACCAAGCTAGGAAAAAACCCAAGGGATCTTTAGTCCAAACTGGACCTGCTCACTGGAAAGCAAGTTACATGTGCAGTGAAAAGTATGATGCACTGTCTACATACAGTGTATTACACAATCAGATCTGTAACACTACCTGCTCACTTACACAGGTTCAGTTGCAGGCATAGCCATGGCTTGCTCTGGCAGAGTGTGATCAGTAGCCCTACACGGCTCCAGGAAGGGTTTCATTTGCCTGTGAGGGGAAAAGAGTGTCTGTCATCCATGTATACAGTTCTGGTGTCCTCAACATAAAAAGGACATGGAGCTGTTGGAGCAAGTCCAGAGGAGGGCCACGAGGATGATAAGAGGACTGGTGCGCCTCCCATGTGAAGACAAGCTGAGAAAGTTGGGGCTGTTCAGCCTGGAGAAGAGAAGGCTGTGTGGAGACCTCATAGCAGCCTTCCAGTATCTGAAGGGGGCCTATAAGGATGCTGGGGAGGGACTCTTCATTAGGGACTCTAGTGGTAGGACAAGGGGTAATGGCTTCAAACTTAAACAGGGGAAGTTCAGATTAGATATAAGGAAGAAGTTCTTCACGGTGAGGGTGGTGAGGCACTGGAATGGGTTGCCCAAGGAACTTATGAATGCTCTAACCCTGACAGTGTTCAAGGCCAGGTTGGACAGATTTTGTTTTGAGGTGTCCCTGCCCATGGCAGGAGGGTTGGAACTAGATGATCTTAAGGTCCTTTCCAACCCTAACTATTCTATGATCTTAAGGTCCTTTCCAACCCTAACTATTCTATGATTCTATGATGGTATTTTTCTTTAACAGTTACAGGAGATAATTATTATCTAGTTATGATATGCTAAGAAACAGGTTTTCGAAAGAGCTTTTGCAATTGTCCTGAATACCCAGATAATGTGGATATTAAACCTACAGTTTTCAGTGGTACAGAAATTCAGTTCCCACTCTTTGTTTTTCCTGAAAAACAAAGTTTCAGTTCCCTGAAAAACAAAGCAGGAAACAAAATAAATCAGAATTAGCCTTTGCCTGAACACCTCTGACGGTAATAGATTTATAAAACTTTCTTGTACAGTATCTATTGAGTATAAGCATTGCATGCAGCAATATTTCATGTGTGAAATTGTCTTTTGCAATTTGTGTTTCTTAGCCCATGAAAAACTTACAAAAAAAGAGTAAGTTCCTTAAAAAAAGAAGCAAACAATAGCAGGCTGATTCCTTGCTGCAATATGAAGCAAAAACTTCAGTCTTCAGCTACCTCTGTAAGCTTATTCATATCCCAGCCCAGGCATGCCTGTGGCAGTATCATCTGTCATATTCCTGTACAGAGAACATACATACTCTGAACATTTATCAGTACAGAGCATACAATTATTACCCATTATGAAGATGGCACTGAAACAGAGATATAATTAATTACAGTAAATTTTGCATCATTAATTGAAGGACTTGACTGCCATTAGCAAACAGGGGAGGGAAGCTTGGCAGGCAGATAACATCTTTTATAGAGAGGGATCATGTAAATGCCTATTTCATACTTATTTCATCTTGCAAAAGTGCTGTTGGAGGAGGGCAGGGAAGTTGTTCCTGATAAGTAAATCATAGAATCATAGAACACCAGGCTGGAAGGGACCTCGAGATCATCTGGTCCAACCTTTCTAGGCAAAATGTGACCCAGACAAGATGTCCCAGCACATTGTCCAGCTGTATCTTAAAAGTACCCAACACTGGGGAATCCACCACTTCCCTGGGGAGATTATTCCAAGGCTGATTGTTCTCAGTGTGAAAAATTTTCCTCTTGCGTCCAGTCGGAATTTCCCTGGGACTAACTTGTGCCCATTATCCCACATTTTTTCCATGTGACTCATTGTAAAAGCATGAGTCCAACTTCTTTATAGCCACCCTTTAAATACTGGAACATGGTGATAAGATCTGCCCTGAGTTTTTTCTGAAGGCTGAACAAACCCAGTTCTCTCATCCTTTCCTCATGGGGCAGCTTCCCAGTCCTCTGATCATTTTTGTGGCCCTTCTCTAGACCCTCTCCAGCCTGTCCACATCTTTTTTGTACAGCAGGAACCAAAACTGAATGCAGTATTCCAGGTGTGGCCTGTCAAGCGCTGAGTAGAGTGGGGTGATGACTTCTTTTGATGTTCCCCAGCATCCTGTTGGTTTTCTTTGCCACAGCAGCACACTGTTCACTTGTATTGAGCTTGCTGTCCACCACGACCTCCAGGACTCTATGATGAGCTATTTGAAGGCATTCAGACAGCTCCATACAGTGTTTGAGTTTAAGAGAGCCCTGAGCAGTCAGGTCAGCCTGTGATCCAAGCTGGCAGACTTCTGGGACAGGTTGCAGCCCTAACTGCTGGACAGTGCATGGACAGATGCACAGCAGTGCTGCCAAAGCTGCTCACTTCACCCCTTTGGCTGTGTGTTGAGGTAAGGACGCAGCAACACATGATGCTCTGCAGCATGACCAGCATGAGGTGTCCAGAAGGGGCTGCCTGGGGTGAAGGATGCCAGGTGGGGCAAGGAAAGGCATGCAGGCAAGCACCTTGCCAGAGCTGAAAACCTTCAGTAAAGCTCTGCAATGAAAAACGCTACAGGGTGTGATTATTGGCATGTTGCTATCCGGTGGAGATACCAGCAGCCACCGGAGTGGGTATGTTCTTGTGAAGATACCTGAAAATGAGACCACTGTATTTGGGGCCAACAGCATTCCAGCATCTTTCTCTTAAGTTCCAAAGTATGCAGCAAGACTAAGCAGAAAGCAGCAACAGATTTGAAATGGAAGTATAATAAACAAAAAAACCTCCCTACCATAACTAAAACCCCAACTTCATCCAAAACTTCATCTGTGAAAAGATCTAAGAACTGATACATGAACTGACCATCAACTGCTCCAGCAAAGTTGGAGGCTGAATGTTGAAATTTCTACACTGGGAATACAGCTAGAATATATTATAAATGCAAGTACCCATGACTCTCTCTGAACCACTGGCTATATCAGAGAAAGCAGAGCAGGAAATACGCCTACAGACATAAACCTTTGTTTTTGCATTCCTTAAAATATTGGCATCTAATGCTGAAGCCTTTTTCCTCTGATAAGGCACAGGTGACGAGAACAGCACAGCTGTGAAGCAGGTTCCCTGCACTTTCTCTGCAGCACTATTGTCAGGGAAGAGCTTAGAAATGTGTTACTGCTGAGCCTTTGCTCCAAGACTGAGTAATTGGTACTGAGAATACTGGTAATGTCTAGAGTGCACAACATCATTCTGGTTTCATACGGTAATTTCTTTCATAGACTGCAGGTGGAAAAACTTTAGTTTAACTCTTAGTGATAACATAACATAGAAAAAAGCTGTTGACTTTATCAATGTTTTAGCATGCAAGGTATTTTTACAAATTATCTGGAACATTTCCTTTGCAAAATTTCTATTTTGCTTGTTAAAGAATATAATTTAGGTGCAAAATGTTTCAGTTAATTGCTCTCTGATACTATTAACTTTTTCTTACTTAAATCTGTAATGTAAATTGACAATAAGCACCATCACTTGAGGAATTCTGTGACATACTCTTTAGTTATTTGGAATACACCAACAGTTCTCCAAATTATGCAAGTCATATAAGTGTCCAGGTTAGCTGCTAACCCTGTATGGAACTGAAACTTGGGTACAGGGTAATTCATTACAGGGTCTAAGTGTTAAAAATGACGGAAGGAAAGGAGGCATGGAAATAAGATGTAAATTCAGAAAACTAAAATCTAAATCTAACACTTGATATTAGTCCCCTGAGACTTTAAAGCATTGTTTCATTTGGTAGTTTTCCCAGGATATCAATTAAAAGTCAGTATTAGTGTGCACTGACAATCTTGAAATACTGCTATGTCAGTCTCAGCTCTTAGCACACGCAATGCCAGGCTGAGCATGTTAAATGGTGTGGCTTTAGGGATGACATTGTGCTCCTAACCTTTCATCCATGATCCCCTTGTACAATCAGAAGGAACACTAGCAATACCACTTCCTGGCCTGGGTAATTTGTTGTCCAGCCCAAACTTCTGAAGACCAATGCTGGTGAACAGAGGGAAAAGCTCTCCCATGGCAGCATCCATGGAACTGGCTTTCACACTTCTGTATCTTCAAAGGGCTAAACAATGGTCACTGTCTCACTCTATAACTATTTTCATGGATGTTTTATAATTCAGATGTAGTTTGCCCAAGAACCTGTTGTATGGTGGTCATGGAAATGCAAAGATGTATCTAAAAGCCTGTTTCATTAAGAAGCATTGTCCTGTGCCCTACAGCTGCTTTCAAATACTTCCAGACCAAGTAAAACATGTGTAGCAAAACCAAACTGGGTATGAACAATCACCTGCAGTTTCTTCAAGGAAGGCCACCTCGGAGAAGCAAGAGTAATAGTCTAGGAAATGTTTAAAAGACTTTTTTTCCAGCCAACGTACACACATCTACAATTACTTGGTCCCAGGGGCCAATTTTCTTGTACCACATCATGAACGCTGTTGCTTAATTTGGCCTGAATTTTGGCATATGTTTAACACTGCTTCGCAAATGTCACTGTTCATCTGAGGCTATTATAAAACATCACTTCTAGCTTGTTTCATCCCGAGTACAGGGGATGAACATTCACATATTCTTCATAGCACAGCTTTCTACAGTAATTCAGAAGCCACCAGCCTGTTAAACTAGACAGTCCAGGACAATCCTTCCCATCCTAATAGCCTCAATTTCTTTGCGTGGGGTTTCACCATCAGTTCTAACACTGTCTCACCAAGGAGGTGTTCTAAAATCAGATTCAGGCACATATGATCTAGATTTTTGCTGGCTTTGCTGCAAGTTCTGACCCATAGCAGAGACAGCATTTGTACTTCTGACAGCTCTCAAGAGTTTGTACCTTGTTTGAAAGCCATGCATTTGCAGAAGGATAAAAAGTATCTCTGTATTTTAATTACAGTGTTTGCAATGGCCCTTGTGGCAATGGCAACAGTCAGTTTCATCTAGTAATACTTTCCTGTGAAGACATGAAATCTTTATACCCATAGACCAATGTCTACTTATCTGAGTTAATTTCTGATAGCACCTTTGGCATATGTGCTGTTAATGTCCAGTTTTTACCCTACTGCTGTCACAGGTCTATGTTAATGTAGTTTATTGGGGGCTACTTTAGATAATCTGGGTTTGCCCTTACCATGGCTGGTGAATCCCAACAATTCTGTGAAGCACCAGCCCTGGATTTTCCACAGTTACTGTCATTTTGCCACTTCATATCATCCTGCTTGTTTTAAGCATCCCACCATGAGTTTAAATCTCAAATTCACTGGCAAAGCTCTTTCGACCTTCAGAAGCTCTGTATTAGGACCTAAATGGTTCCATTACTCAGGCAGCTAATAACAAGCAAGTCTCAAGGTAAGGATGAATAGATGGGAGCCCAGAGGCACAGCTGTGCAGGAAAGACTGCAGCAGGAGCCACAGTGAGCCAGAGAAAGAGCTCCTGGTTGGGGGCTGTCTGCAGCTCCTGGAGCCCTGGCTTTTTGTGCTTGTTGAAGAATTGCAGCTGCTGACACTGTCAATAGGCCAGAAAAAGGAGCAGCTGCAAGAGAGGGAGGAAGAGAGAAGGACTATGTAGGACCTCCTGACTTGACCCCACACTTCTCTAGTGTAATTTTTTTCCTCCCTCTCCCTTGCCATACTTCACCCATAAAAAACTTGATTATTATGATTTCATGCAGGTGAAGGGAATTACACTTTTAAGACTTGAGAGTTGTTTCATTTTCAAACCCTAGGGGTTTATAGTGAGGGAGTGGGAAATGCGCTCTGAGAGATCACGGGTGTGATTTTACACATGTGGGTTTTTTGGGCATTCAGGCTCAGGAGCTGGGTTTTTAACACTGCTGAAGAAATTCCAAGCTGAGGATTGCAAACTATCAGATGAATGCCATAAAATGAAATGCAATCTTTGCATGAGGCCATTTGTCTGTTAAATTTCACATCCAACAATCATAACAGCATCCTTGTAAACCTAAAAAATTCATTGTTCATGTTATTTTGCGTTTAAATACAGAACATTAATTAAACCCCTATTTTAAAGCCTGTCATTTACTGATGCATGTCTTACAGAATAAGCTATGAATCCTCAGCATACAGAGTGACTATAGAAGAGAAACTGTAATTTCCTCTGTAGTTAAAATTTTTCTGGAGACCTTATTGCTTATCTAATACAGTTCAGTCATCTAATTATTACATTTCCAAAAGAACGGGTTGTTTCAGTAACTGAGCTCACCATCAGATGTTTCTCTTGCAAAGCAATTCAGAGCTTTCCATCCTGGGTTTGTTTTTTTTCCTACACCACATAACTGCATAGATTTGGCATATCATTGGATATATTCATGTTTTAGCAGATAAAAAAAACCCCTGGATTTCAAGTTTTTCTTCAAGAACTAAGTGATTCTTTTTATTATTTAGAATATGTTAAACATATTCTGTAGACAACCTTATAGCTGATTTAGGAAAGCCTGTAAAGAGACCTGTAGCCCTTCACAACAGCATTATGCTTTGGGGACCCTGTGGGAGGCCGGGGAACAAGAAGACCCAGTTCGGCTCAAGACTGTGGGCTACTGGGACCACAGGGCTGCTCAGACAGACCTTGCTCCCAGCTGGGCTAAAGCAGTGCCAGAGCTGTGACTGGTGCTTTGACACAGGAAGCCTACCAGCAGTATAAGAGCTTGGTTTTGGAAGCTACTGTATGATCCAATTCTAGACCAGAAGAGACAGATGTGTGTGGGATATTGAACCCTGACTGTGGAATTTGCTGGCATGCTCCAGCATGGGCTTCAGTTTACCTTCTTGAGAAAAACATGGTGTGTGGTGGGAAAAAGAGGACTGGTAGGTCATACATCCACCGTTCACACTGGTAAGAGGCTTACCAGTCTGGATGCAGGAACTTTTCGAAGTTTGATTGTTCAGATGTTGCCTAAGGACTGTAGAGCCCTGCTGGTTCTTTCAAATTCCTCATTTCCCCCTGCATCAAGAAATTTCAATCAGTCCTTGAAAATACACGCTGGAGTCTTTCACTCCAAGCCCTCCTGGCTGCAGCTCACAAGGAACAGACACTGCTCTCTGGCTTACTGATCCCTTATCTAGAGGGAAGCTGTCCTGAAAGCTCTCTGCTTAATAAAAACATGCCATCTATCACACATCATAAAAATAACATAGAAGGTTGTCAGACAGAAAATATAAACACTCCCACAGACCTCCTGCCACTGTAAAATAATTTATGGGGTTGGAGCTAGACTGGCACACTATCCCTGATAATGTTCCCACTGGCTTACTAGCACCTATGGTTTTCCTTGGCTGTTTGCAGAACATCTCAGCTCTAGTTTCAGTTCAGTAAGTGACTTTATTTGGGCCCTGCTCTTAAGAAAGTCCCAGCAAATAAAAACAGGCTGTGGACAAAGTTTAACATAAACCCCAATACTCTTCTACCTCTAAATCTGTGATTTTGGAAGGTTGGAAATGATTTTGGAAGGTGCAAAACCACCAATATTTCCATCTTTTCTCCTACAGGTGGCATGCAATAGTACAGTTTTCAATGTGGGGCATATTTTTCTTGCCTTATGAGATCTTAATAACATTCTTCTGAATTCACAAGAATTTTTGAGTAGGAATGCTAGTAACAGGTCACTAAGAAAGTCAAATCTATAGGAGAAAACCTGAATGAAAAGAGCAAAGAAGATGGTCTTTCATTACCATAAAAACCTCTTCTGAGGAACAGCTCTGAGTCTAAGTGAGAAAGCTCAGGCAGTAAGCAGAGGAGTGAGACTGCATATATAGAGACCCGTGAAAGATACAGTGGGATGTGGTGCCAAAGAAATGCCTCTAATTTTCTACTTGATGTGGTAAAAATTGAAAACAAAGAATGAAAGGGAGAAGAATGGTACAGAAAGAAGGTGCTGGAGGCAGAGTGGGCCACTAGAAGAATACTGATATTGCAGCCAGAGATTCAAAAGCACACAACAGGATAACCACAAAGTATTTAAAATATTTATGCTGAATTTCTTCTCTTCTGGTTTTTGAGACCATCATTGCAACATCCTTTTTACTCCCATACAGACACAAAGTCCATCAAAGGATGTGATAGCAAAAGTTCAGCAGAAAGCACTTTTGTGTTTGAGTGGTAAGTGCTTTATGCTAAGACACAACTGAAAGGTAGTTCTCATATATAGGGCTTTTATGTACATAAATCTGATGGATACCCAATGCAACATTGATTACAAAATCTACCATCACATGAATGGGCTGGGTTTACTTCAATGCTCTTTCCTAGCTGTGTAGTTCTCTTTATTTTTTATTGAAACAAAGTGTGTGGCTGCTTTGAGCAGCTGTACTGCTGAAATGAATTGCAGTGAGCATAATACCCACTGCTCATCAGTGCATGTTTTTCCAGCACTAGCAAGAGCACACTAGAGTGAGAGTCCAAAAGGAATTTTGTTCATTATAAACTCATAAACTTAGAGGCTCAATTAGTCCTTCACTCATTGAACTCCACAGCAAAATAGGGCTGGATCCAGTGTGCTTTGGACAGAGGGGGAAATGCACTGGAAACATGTCATTGCAGAGAGAATTTGCTGCACCAGAACAGCCTGAGGTGGGAGGTGAGAGCCACACTAGGTAAAGGATCTAGGGAGAGGGAAGTATTTTATAGAAGTCATGAAAGTTATGATCAGCAATCTGGATCCAAATCATAAAGAAGTTACCTTCTCAGTAAAACCTCCTGTAATTAAAATCACCTAAGTTCAAAAGGAAAAAAGAATGCCTTGCTACATTCTTAATGAAAGCCAGGATATTTGAGTGTAGTTACCTGAAAAATGCAGGCTGAAATTTTGAAAGCCTCTGGTGTTAAATATAAAAGTCAGCTTGCATGAGCCAAGACTAGACTTTTTTGCTGATAATACAGTTAAACAAAGTAATACTTATTTGATTAAGTGTGGCCTGGAATTTTTTCTGTTTGCATCTCTCGAGTCACATAAAAATACACTAAGTTAAAAATCTGAATAATTACAGTAATGGCTTTATTTATAAAAGCTGCTATTTCTTTTGCCAGATCATTTGGAGCATTCTGCAGCAAAATAAACATATGTTGAAAATATAAATACACTAGTACAAAAACAGCCTCTTATCATTTAAACAAGAGCCATTCAAAAAATGAAAAAA
>NW_009913692.1:0-248 GCF_000696875.1 Nestor notabilis | reverse complement strand
CCCCAGCCCCAGCTCCCTCTTGGCTCCTGCCCTGGCTGGAGGCTCCACGTGGCTCAGGGGTGCCCCCTTCTCCTTCTTGGGGCTCTCAGGGACCGTCCTCTTGGCCGTGTCTTTTGGTGGGGCTTTGCTGGAGCACTGGGGGCCCTTGCTGGGTGCAGGGGCCGGAGGCTGGGGGCTGCCCCCCGGGCAGGGGTCCTTGGGGCTCTTCTCAGAGCACGATGGCTTCGCTGCCTTGGGAGCCTCAGGGC
>NW_009913691.1:0-4645 GCF_000696875.1 Nestor notabilis | reverse complement strand
TCCAGCCCATGGTAAGGCGCCGCGCTCTCCCCAGCGCTGAGCCTGGGAATGCTCCTCTCGTGGTGTATCGTAATTCCACAGAATTCCACAGACCAACCTTTTCCCTGTCAGGTTTATGATGGAAGTCATAGAGTCATAGAATGGTTTCGGTTGGAATGGACATTAAAGACCATCCTGTTCAAGCCCCCTGCAATGGGTAGGGCCACCTTCCACTAGACCACGTTGCTCCAAGCCCTGTCCAGTCTGGCCTTGAACACTGCCAGGGATGGGGCAGCCACAGCTTCTCTGGGCAACTTGCTCCAGTGCCTCACTACCCTTATAGTGAAGAACTTCCTAATTTCTAATTTAAATCTACCCTCTTTCACTTTTAAACTCAATTAATTTAAATCTACCCTCTTACACTACATGCCTCTGTAAAAAGTCCATCTCCAGATTTCTTGGAGGCCTCCTTTTGGTACTGGAAGCTGCTCTAAGGTCTCCCCTGAACCTTCTCTTCTCCAGGCTGAACAACCCCAACTCTCAGTCTGTCTTCATAGGAGAGGTGCTGCAGCCCTCTGACCACCTTCACGGTCTCCTCTGGACTCTCTCCAACACCCATGTCCTTCTTTTGTTGAACTACCCAAAGCTGAATGCAGGACTGAAGGTGGGGTCTCACAAGAGCGGAGCAGAGGGGGAGAATCACCTCCCTCAACCTTCTGGTCACACTTCTTTTGATGCAGCCCAGGATGTGGTTGGCTTTCTGGGCTGTGAGTGCACATTGCTGGGTCATGTTGAGCTTCTCATTGACCAGCGCCGCCAAGCCCTTCCCCTCAGGGCTGCTCTCAATCCAGCCTCAACACAGCTTGTAGTTGTACTTGGGATTGCAAGTCATTATGCTATATGCTCCTTTGCAATTCTCTTCAGATAAAGAATATGCCAGAGACATGTAGTGAAAACCTCTTTGAAGACAGTGACAGTAAGCATGTACTTACATTAGTGCTAAATTTGTTCCTATGGCTTCAAGAAAGGAAAGCATGTGTAAGTACGTCTCACAGGCAAATAAATAAAAAGCATGCAGATATTTAATTTTATGAAACAACAAAAAAATCCAGGAGAAAGTGTCTCCTGAATAGTTTTGCAAATTATTTCGATTTTTCATTTTGATCTTGTATTTCTATTTTTATTCTGTATTTCAGTTGGTTCCAGAGGACAAATTATCAAGTCCTGTGAATAAAAATCCTTGTCAAGTTCTTCATCACATTGTGATCCAGTCTACAAAGCTGGGCAAATGTGTGTGCCAGCAGGGAAAGGTGAGCATTGCTACAGACAGATTTGCACTACTTTGTAATTAGGTCATGCCAAAGAGCACGTGCATATCCTGAAAACCTCTAAAAAACGTTGAGTAATTTTGCACAAGTGCAAATGAGGCTCTCACATTAAACCAAAGCTGCTTGCTCATTGTTTAGTAGTTACTCCTGCTTACCTTTTGCTTTAAATACACTCATACGGCATCATTAATAGCACTGCAGTGTCTATGCCTTTTCAGGATGTGTTTGATTTTTAGTGCAGCACTGTCAGATGAACTGGCAAAGCAAACTGTCGACAAAGAAATCTTTAATGTTTTAAACCTCCCCCCCTCCCCAGCTATTCCATTGTTCAGCGAGAAGTTGTAAGAGTTTTCCAACAATGTCTCTTTTGAAAAGGGAAATAAAAGTCTATGACTGTGGGGAGATAAACTTTTGACCACATACATGTGGTAGCATCCTTCATTAAAAAGACTACTTCAATTCAGGTATATGAAATTTGCTGCTGTAATAAATACTACTGCTTTAGTCTTTGTTAAAATCTAAACTAGCTATTTCAGACTTTCAGTTTTCTCCATAATCTGGAGGGGCTTTTATAATCTATACATTCAAACATCTTAAAAGTGGAGCATCCTCTTGCCTTTTAGTATCTTCCAATAGAGAAGAACTGTGATTTGTTCTTTAAATATACCCTCAGACTGCAGGGCGAACAGGGGAAAATAAACTTCCAGCAACAGTCTGTCTATATACACAATGACACACATCCTGCTCTTCTTTACACAATCATAAACCAGGAGTAAATCCACAGAATTCAATGTAAGCATCACTGTAAGCACAGGCAAGTATGCCCCAATGTTCTGAGGGGCTACGAATTGCAAGCCAAAGATAACAACTGTGCTTACTTAAAGCATAAAGCTAATAAGTGGTTTCACTGGAGTAATTAACTTTAAATGAAATCTTCATATTTAAGTTCTCACAGTCAGCTCACAGGGAACTGGTTGTTAGGGTGAAGTGTTACCTGTAATCATCTCACATACATGACAGCCAAACTTCCTCTTGTTTTGTTATGACATTCTTGCATGGATTTTCTGCTAAAATGACAGTTGTGGAAGATTAATCTTTCATTTAAGCCGAGAACAGGTAAAATACAAGCTGAAACCATGACAGTATCTCAGATGCTCTTCCACAAAGCTGCAGGCACTCTGAGCACACAATTCACAACCTGCAGCCAGTTGCTACCTGGCCGCTCCTTTCAGCGCATGCTTCCCATAATGGAATAGCATCCCTGGGGCCCCTCCTTCTCCTTGGTATTATTCTATTCCCTGGATATACTGGCCCCCAGGCCAGCAGTAAGTGTGTGAGGGAGAAAAGTAGTGATGACAGGCTGAGAGGGAAGTGGGAAGAAGAGGCCTTATTCTTCCCCTTTCATAAGGAAGAACAGCAGCTGTCTGCAGCATGAGATGGGGCAGATGTGGAAGAAAAGTGTTTTTTCTTCCACGTGTTTTCCCCTTTGTCGCAACCTTCCCTCTCTTCACCTCCTGTGTTGCTTCTCTACCCTTCACTGCAGAGTAACTCCGCTCTATGCCAACAGACCACTGTGAGTCATTTAAGTAGCAGGGGTGTTGGGGGACATGTTTGCTTCCCCACTAGCTCCTGCTCTTGCATCTGAGTAGGCGAGGAGGTGCTCTTGTTCAGGCGTCTGACTTGGAAATGTAATTTTAATTCCAGCCACGAGGGGACCTTCACAGTTCATTGTCTCTTTCCTGCAGGTTCATGTCATCCATAGAGACCTATACAACTGTGTGCACTTCCACCAATACATTACATCTCCCTCCTAGCTGAGGATCCGCTCAAATCCCAGTATTCCCTGCTAAGTCAGTTGTCATACCCTTGGAATCTGCATCCAACTTTATTCCACTGCTTAAACCCAACAGCATCTTCCCTGTGTTTGCCCAACAGCTTTGGATTCCCCTTTCCATGTCACCACTGTTCCATAGCCTCTGGGTTGCTCAGGGGTAACACCATGGGGTACTAGCAGCTGAGCTGACAGCAGGGCTGGGGAATGGAATAAGTGATTTCTTCGTGTGCTGATCCACATTCTGGGCCAGAGATCCAGGGCAGGGCACAGCTGAAGCTGGAGTATTGCTTGTGTCACTGCACATCTTAATCCAGCCCCAGTATGATTTTAAAAATTGCTTCTTGAGTTGCAGTTTTGCTGCTTCTTATATAAAAGCAGATTCCTAATTCTTTTTTTTTTTTTTTATAAGGCATTCATTGAGCAGATGCCCAGAGTTCATGTCAAAAAGACTCCAAGTGTTGCACAGAGAAATTTGGCAAATAGCCTACAACAACTAATCTGAAAAATAAAGAGCTGCCATTTATTGAAGCAATTGCTTCCACATCATATAACCTGGGGTTGGGGGCTCATAATAATAATTTGATATAATAATAATTTAATTTGATATATAGCCAGATAATTTAATCTGGCTATGTTTATGTGACAAAAAGAGGACGAGACTGTAACATCCACTAACTTGTTCACCCGATGTGGAAGAGAGAGCGCAAATGAAGCACTCGGCCGGGGTGCGCAGCCCGGTCTTGGTGCCTGCCCCCACCGCCGCTCCAGGCTGCCAGCTACACCAGGCTGCCCAGCCCGCAACTGCTCTGCTCCCACCCCTCCGGCAGGGACCGTCGCCGCTCCGCAGCGGTGTTCCAGACGGAATGCCATCCCATCTCTTTTTCACTTTCCAGGTGGAGCTGTCATCTGCATCTCAGCCACTGGAGGGAACCTCAGACTTAGTCATAAAGAAAAGGCCGTGGGAGAGGTGGGATCTTCCCATAGAACCGACCAGCTTCCAGGCCCACGTACCTTTCTTCGAGTTCTGGAAAAGGGCCTTCCTAAATGAAAACGTATCCATCTTTTTTTCTCCCCCAGTTATGTCCTGAAAGAAATACTATAATTACTTGTAAACTTATAGTGCACTTGCATCTGTTGTATTCAAGAGAGACACGCGAATCACAACTCTCAATGACTTTTCAGGTCTTAGGTCATGCTCAGGTAGGAACTGAAGGACATGGTGTTTCTCAGCTGTCACGCTCAGAGCCCTCTGAGAAGTCTCATGTGGGCAATGAAGTATTTTGTACGTACTGAGTAGGCCAAGTTAAACCCAAGACTCCCCTCTACATCATATTTAAACCGTTGTCTATGTGAAAGCTTTCAAATCTGTTGGAAGTGTCCGTAGTATCTTTACCTCTGTGTTGTTGAGGCTTAGACACCCTACAGGAATGCAAACTAAAAGGAAGTAAGAAAAAGCAATACATTGATTATAACAATGTTTATAAAGGGATATCATAGATATAAA
>NW_009913690.1:12358-21801 GCF_000696875.1 Nestor notabilis | reverse complement strand
ATGTATGTGTATATATGTGTGTATATATATGGAGAGGAAGATAGATGCTCTGAAGTGAAGGAGGAGCCCTTTATAACTTATCCACACGCTCACATTTAAGTCTTTCACACAACTCTTTCTTAACTGACATCTTCTTTGTGTGATACCATCTGCAAAGGTGGGCACTCTGCTCACAGTACATAGCTGTTGAACTTCTGGAAAATGGACTCCTTGTACTTGTATATATTTGCTAGGATGTAGGAAGTGAATTGCTGTGTTTGTTGTCAGTCTTCCCTCTTCCACACTTTCTGCTTGAATTAATAGGGCTGGAGCTTAACCAGTCCTTCGGATAATTTAAGATCACTTAAGTAATGGGAATGATGGAGAAGAGTCAGTTTTCTTGTCATTTAGTCCAGGAGATGGGTGGATGGGAGTGGGAGTGACAGAGTGAGAAAATGCTTTTTCAAGTGTGCCCTGGTTCACACCCAGAGATTTCAGGACAGACTCCCTGCTGGTATTTACTAGTACAGCTCAGACGGCAGTGGAGTTGAAGGATTGTCCATCAGCAGAGAAGGTGGTTCTCTGCAAGCTAACATGCAAATTCATCCCTCTTAGGGAGGAATGTTTATGAATTAAAAGGTACCATCAAGGTGCCATGCTCTGCCAATAGAGGCTTTTTGATTAAATTGCAGTTGCTGTTGTCAATATGGCACAGTGCATGGGGCCAAGCACTCTCTTTAGTTAATGTAGTTTTTCACTTGTGCTTGGAAAAGAGGGCACAGACTTTTTTCTTTCCTGTTCCTCTCTTGAAGCATCAAAGCTCCAGCCTTGGTTATTTTTATTTCCCTTTGTGCCTGACTTGGGTTTTGAAGACAGAGTAATCATGCAAGACAGTTTCTGAGCTGCATTGAACTCCTTACTGCTTTCAATCTTCTTCCGATATGCTGCAGCTTAAAAAACTGCCTGTATATACCCTAACTGCTTCTGGGCGAGTCCTATACAGAGAAGGACATGAGCATCAAAGTAATAGAATGAATGCTTTGTGGCTGGCAGGTCAGCTTTTTCTCTTCCTTGGTGCTTAACTGCCAATGCATACTGCACTAATGAGCCCATCTCCTGATATGGGAGAGGGTCATTTAGGTTCTGTGTCTGTCAAAGAATATCAAGGTTTCAATTTTAATGCAGAACTTCTGGCACTGGAGACATCAGAACCTTTGTATTTTCTGTTATATGAGACATTGGTGTTAAAATCTGGAAGTCAGGAAGGGGAAACAGTCCCGTGTAGTTGTGAGATTCAGTATCACTGTGTTGAGTTCTCTGTATCACCAAATGGCATTTCACCATGAAATGTGCAGGACAGCCCAAATCCTGCCTCCTCTTTGCTGGTTTAGGAAGTCTTGTTGCAACGGGTCACTGTGGTTCCTTTGGTAAAATCTGAGGTGAAAATTCAGTACATGAGAGGCAGATAGAAGGGGACAGCGCTGGCTCCTTGTCCCTAGAACCAAGGGAATAGTGAGTCTGTGGGGCAAGCTGGAGAATGTGCTGCTGTGGCATCAGAGTCCCCACTGAGCAGAAGGCCTCAGTGAACACTGTGACACTCGCAGTTGTGTGTAAGCTCTCTGGATGCTACTGAGATTGCAGCGAAGATCAGTTCTACAGGTTTTACTTCATTTTTCAGAACAAGCATCTGAAAGGGTTTTAGAGGAACACTGGGAAGCAAATGGGAATGTTAGGGGCACTGGCAGCTTGAGATGCACTTTTGGGTGACTGCTGAAACCAGATCCATACAATGAAAGAACAGCTGTATTCTGCAGTCACGGGCTTTGTGAATGCCAGAGGCTCAGAAATTTGGTGTTTGTCACCTGCAAGGTGGGGCTTAACTTTGAGGTCAATATTTGAGTGTTAATGCATTTAAAGCATTCAAATTCCCTGAATTCTGTCAGCCCATATCCTGTGGACAACACTGTGCTGCTGCCTCTCAAACACTATTGGCATTACAGGTCTTTTGGCCCACGTCACCTTGACAATAAACCTTTTTAATCCGATGACTTGCTCTCTCAAGGATGTGAGCTGCCAGTCTGCATTTTTCTTTCCCCATCTCTAGATTACTGTAGCATATGAATACACTACCCCATCATCTCAGAAATGACTAAGCCAGGTTGTTTTCTCTCCTCTCCAAAAAGAAAGACAAAAGAAGATTATAAGCCAGCCTCATAGCCTGTGAAGAATGACAGAGTTATTTGTATCTGCCTCATCAACGGAGAACGTAAATCTGCAACTGCAGCTTGGGAAGGAATGAAGAGAAGCCAGCTGACATACTGCAGAATCAGTTAATCTCTAACTGGATTTTTGGGCTAGTGCTGGTTCACATCTCACTTGCGTAGTCAGTCACTTCATGGCCCTCTGCACTAGACTTAATACTGCTTTATTTCTGATTGAGAACACTAAGGGTTTTCTGAGCTTCCATTTCATGCCTGCAGTTAATTCCCCTAAACTATCCCAACCATAGACACACCCCAAGAGATCACCAGTCCATCAAACCCATGGTGCAGCCAGCCCCAGGGTGTGGAGTGTGTTTTCTGCAGTGGACTGTTAGTAAAAGTCACTGCAACACTTTCTATTCTTTCACCTGGTCTTCACACCTAATAAAAACCTAATAGAAATGTAACCACAGGGAGAATTTTCTGTGTAAGCAAGGAGTCATTTTCCTAGTATCAATCAAAGCAGCATTGTCTTGGGAAACTCTTTGTAATTCCCCTCTTCAATATCCCCTTGAGACTGTCAGGGCTTGGACTTAGATGATCTTTAGAAGTCCCTTCCACCCCAAACCATTCTGTGATTCTATGAATATGCCTTAAGTGCATGCTTGCATTCTTCACACAAAGCATCTGAGGTTCTGATAAAGTCCTGTCAAACTCAGTGTTGTCAACAGAACATCATTGCCAAGAGGACTGAAAACCAGATGCTTTTGTCTTGGCTTTTCCCCTTTTCCACTTTAAGAGTGACGTAAGAGCCAAGACCTGTCAAAACATTGCAAAATAACCACACGTGTGCAAAACAGGATTAGGTACACATGCAGGTTCTCAACCACAGGTGCACATGTAGCACACACACTCCTCACTTGGAGTTGAGATACACTACATGAGTAGTTAACCTGGAATTCCCAGATAGTTCCTACTGTTGAATAGGTGGTGGTCATTAAGTTATGAAGGTTACCACTTAAATACCTGCTCGTATTTGCAGGGCTTGTGGATAGCTGTGATGGATAGCTGTGATACATTGAGTGTGCAAAAGGCAGGGTCAGTTTCCCAAATCATGGAAGTGCCAGGTTGGCCACAAGTGATGCCATTTAAAAGGCCTCCTCAGGTGTATGTGAATGTTTGCAGCACCCACCCCTGGCAGTGCTTAGATGGAAGGGTGTTCATGTTCTGACTTACCGGGTTTTGTGCCCTCTCCAGCTACTGGTCTGGTAACTTCCATATGAACAAGTAGAGAACTGTTCTGCATTCCAGTGGAAACAGCTGGCCATGCCCTCTATACCTGTGCCTTAACTTAGTGTAAGCTCCATCCTACTGTGAGTCAGAAGTTGAAATAAATATGTTGATCATCATCTCTGAAGACAGAATTAAGCCAACTTGAAGAGGAGATTTGGAAATTACTGGACTGTCCACTGTTTCTCAATGTGATCTATTGTGGCCTCAGTTCAGGAAGCTGAATGTAGCATCTCGACTCTGCCAGTGTCCTATCCCAAACTTGCTAAACTTTCTGTACAACTGGAAGAGTAAGTTGTAATGAAGTTTGCTCACAGAATTTTTCTTTTTTAGCTGTTATCATCTCATGCTGGTGTCATTTAAGACAGCTTTTAGGGACATCTCAGAAACATACTTGTTTTCAGTTTCGTTAGTAGCCTTTCATTAAATATGGTTTGTGATGTGTTGTGGACATACTTGCAGTGTGCTGTGAAAGGTTAGACTAGGAGAACAGAAAGTTTCTTAATAGCTGTATGTGGGACAAGATAGCTCTGTGGCTCCAGTAGTGCTTTTACTTCTGTCAAGACAGATGTCATCTCTCCTTACAAAGTCCTGTAGTCCTAAGTCTGTGGGCCTTGCACTTAAGTGCTTGCTACCTTTTCCCTGTTGCAATTTGGAAATCCTTTCCCAGCCATGTAGTTTGGATATCCTGCGTGAGCCTGTGGTACCTATTTCAGACTGGGGGGAAGTAGAGTTTGGAGCTCATAGCTTATGAGCATCTACACAGGAATTAAAGGTATGAAGCTGTTACAAGAAGTGACAGAAAAATTAACCCCCAGAACATTAAAAATATCAACACCCTCCAAATTCATCTTGGAATGACTTATCTTGACTCATCCTGACTTAGGAGGAGATCTGGGCACATTTGGGCCATGGCCTTGTAGAGCAGACTAAATGGAAAACAGCCTTTTTCCCACTCCATGATTCACTGCTTTCCTTCGGAATGTATTTGTGGAGGAGGATGTTCTCATCCTGGAAGTTACCTATAGCAGTGAACAATAACAGATAATGATAATGAGGATGCAGTAAATCATGGAAACAAGAATATCAACTAATCTGTCCTGAAATGCCACTCATCTTTCCATGTCAGAGAGACTTCAGGCTTGACTCCACAGCCCCTTCCCCATTCAGTTAGCCCCAGGGCATGGTCCAGTTTGTGCCCTATCAACACACCTGCTAGAGTCCAGCATAGTCTTCAGGACAGACACACAGCAAGGGCTGGTCTTGATGATATGTGGTATGCTTTTACCCCATCACTATGTAATAAAGAGCTACTGAGCACTGTGATAGTAGTACAATGCACCTTTCTCTTTTAATTTAGAAACACCCTTATTGCTGTGGGTTGCAGGACTGCTCTGGCTGGTGAGTTTTGCCTTGTGATGTCTCCCACACACCTTTTTTGTGCTTAATGAAAGAAACAAAAATCTATCATAATGCAAAGATACAGGGTTTTTAGTCAGACAACTCTGCTGGCAGAGCTATGTGCCCACATTTGGCAGGGAGAGAAAAAGTATTATTAACTTTAATGGAAGCATCAGTGCAGGAAGTGGGAATGTAATTGGCCATTAATGTTCTTTGCCTGTATGCAAAACAAATTATTTGTTGCCCAAAGGGCTTCTAACAGGGAAATAGATTTCTGCTAATGATTTGCTAAAAAATGCCTGTCCGTGTGAAGAGGTAATACTTCCCTGTGCATTGCGGTCTTTCTTTTGAGGTAAAAAGAGATGACTGAAGGCGAACAGTCACCTGTTTTGCCAGGACCACCACAGTGAATGCGAGTGTTGCTCCCTGGACTTGCAAAGCTGAGGTCCACAGGACCTTGCTCCTTTAGGCATTAGGAAATGAAGCATTTCAAGTAGCAGAAGCAGCTATGGGAATTCCAGCGGTGCCTTACCAGGCTGAGTCTCTAGCTCCCTTAGGTGCTTTGACAGGTCCCACTGGACACTCGCCTGGGCTTTTGTCACTGAACACCTTCAGAATGCACTTCCCCTCTCCCCCCAGATGCAAACCCACTGAAATCAGTGGAGCCCCTCACTGACATCCACGCAGGCTGAAGCGGGCTCTTTCTCAGCTGGCTAGAGCAGGAAGGTCTCTGACCACTGTGTACGTGCACAGCAGTGAGCTCTGTGCATCATTACTGGATCAGTCCTGTCCAAGCAGTGCAGCCTGGTCGTTGCTGACAACTCTTCCTGTAAGGGGGCCTTGCAGCTGGGGGCTTTTTTTAAGCTTTGGAAACTGAAACTAATTTTTCAAAGGGTTTTTTTGTTGGTTTTTTTTTCACCTTTAAATCAGTAGATTTTAGCAATAGGGTTTTTTATTATTTTCTTTTTCTTTTTTCCTCCCTCCACATGTTACAAACCAGCGTTTTGGGGAGATGTCCCTGTGTTTCCATTCATCTGTGAGACAGCTCTTTCTGAGTCTCTGTAAAAGTGAATCGATGTCTTGTCTGTGCAGTAAGTCTGCTTGTATGCATAATGAAAAGTTGAGCTGGGTTGCTGTTCTGTACAATTAGTGTTTCCACTGTCATACCGCAAGCAGCACATATTGCACTCCTGTGCCACTGTAATCTGCATCACTGTTGTACTCAAGTCAATGAATAAAGTTTGGAGCTTTATTCTTAATTGCTGGATTCACGTTGCCTCATTTATTTGTTGGGTTTTTTCATCTTGCAGAGTTACATCAAAGTCCTCTTACAGAACAGGATGCGCTCTCAAGAAAGAAAGAGATGAGATAAGAATGGCCAAAGCAAGACAGATGAGCGGGTACACAGCCTCAGTGAAATTATAGCAAAAGGTTTGAAAACGGACTCAAGGCTTCCTGTAACTCAGTCACTAGAAGCAGATATTCATACAAACCACACAGGACTGTTAATTTTGTGTTCAATTTGTGGTTTAAAAGGACCTGAGATATCGGCAAGGTTAACTTAAGTCATGCTGTTACATCAGGCTAAATGCTTTTCTTTCTTTATCCTTGCGACTTCAGGTAAAATTTTACTCCCTGACTTGAAAAGATACTTACATGTCTTAGTATTTAAAATTAGGTGGTTTATTACCTGGAGTTTAAACCTACCCAGCCTTAGTCTGGGTGCAGAAGGTAAGGGATGATGCCATTCAACAAACAGGGCTATAAACCACCTATGAATGTGCTGAACACCCAGATCTCCAGCAGACCATAGCAGCAGCAGAATTAAGCACACTGCACCTCAGAGGAATCTGTAGCAACCCCTGTGAGCGCCTCAGAAGAAAGACATGTCAAGGGATTTCGCTCGTTACAGCATGTAGATACCCCCTGGAAAAGCAGACGCTCAGACGCATCTCTAGGTGACCTGCCAAACATCATCACTGAGTTAATTTGAGCCTCATGCAGTTATTAGACCTGGAGCACCCAGAGCTGGAGCCTCATTAGGACCGGCCTCGGGGCCTGTTTGTTAAAGGGGAGGCGGGTGGTGGTGTTACTGTTTGAAGTGAAGCCAACAGGGACCAGTCCTAAAAAAAACTTAAAAGGGGTGGGAAAGAATCTTGCTTCAGGCCATTGATCATCTGAGCTGCAGCCCTCTGCTGAGGGGCAGCACACATCTTGCACAGCATCCTAGAGACTACAGAAAGCCCCTGCAGCATAAAGATATGTGGCCCTGCAGATAACATGTTCTTCTCTTCCCCTCCCTAGCCCTCTGAGACTTACCCCTGCCCTTGCCCTATGTTGATATGCTGTTGATATGCTGTGAGAGGTCCTCTATCACATCAAAGGTAGAGGTTCCTCCAGGGTTTTAATTCAGTGTACTGTGTTGAGTATATCTAACGACTAGTCTCAGATAAGATGTGGGCTACTACTCCTGTTTAGAGAGCAAGAGGTGGGGAATTCAACACCACCATGAAGTTAGCCTTTAGCAAAGTTCATATTTGCCCCATTCACTTCCCAGGGTGTGTGCTGGAACTTGCACAAAAGCAACTCTTCTGTGGACAAATCCAGCCAAGTGACCTGGTGGCAGTTAGATGCTTCCTTTCTTCGGGTGGCTTACTCCAAAGGTTGTATTTTTGCTGCAGATGGGACAGAATCAAATCGGGATTGGAAAATCAGATTCATTTATTGCAACTACTGGAAGTATGACTCAGTGAAGGGCAGAAACACCACCTCAGTTAAGTATTTAAACACAGGCCTTTTTACTATCTATGTTGCTGCAGTGCCTCACTGGAAGAGCCCTAATCCTGAACTGGATGATTTGTATATACAGGGTGGAGATGGCCCTTGCTTTGAACATTTGATGGACTAATTTTCAGCAAGCCCATGGACTTCAGTAGATCAGCATGTATGTTCCAGTACCCCTCGTTTCTGTTTCCTTCATGTTTATAGACATTTCATCTCTGGCCACTTTTCAGCCCTCAGAGCTGTCAGAGCAGGTATGAATGACCATGCAATAACCCATTTTCTAACCTCTTCTTCTTAGGACCATCACTGAGAAACTTCAGGTGTTTTAGGAAACCACAGTCTCTTGTGAGCAAACCTTGGCCGATAGCACATGGTGCTGTGCATGTTACTGGTGAGGAGTGCTGGGCAAACCTGAGACAAAGAAGATGGTTTTAAATGGCTCCCTGTTCCTTTCAACAGGGAGTCTGAGAGAGTCTTTCTAAGACTCTTCTTAGTCTAGAGTCTGAGAGACCTTTCTTCAGGAAGGTTTTGCACTGCTTATTTCCCCTTCCCCTGGACAACCAGATGTCAGGGAGATGTTTCCCCACAGGGCAGGACCCCATTCCCCACTCGTCAGCATGCAGCCTCTAAGCACTTCGATGTTAGGTGCTTCCTAGGCATCTCCACACACTTAGGGAATAAGGAAGAGCTGTGCATGGAGTATCCGCTTAAAAACCCACAAGTGCAGGTCTGCGATTTGGCCTTGGAGATTTAACTGGAAGTTTCCTGACTGAAGAAAAGGAAAAAAAGTCTCCTTTTCGAATCAGTCTCAATCCATTGCCCAAGTCTCAGCTCCTTCCCTGTGGCAGCGTAGTGCCAGCCCTAGGACGTGTCCTGCCAACCCAAGCTCTGAAGGTCCAAAGCAGCTGGGCTTCTTTGACCCAGCAGTGTAACAGAGCAGTTGCTCCATTACAGCCTTCCCAGCCCAGGGCAGTTGGGAATATCACTGTGAATGTACTTCTATGTGAAGACCAAATTCACAAGGATGCCTTCCAGTCACCAGCCCCCCGGTGCGACAGTGCCAGCCAGCCTAAGCACAATGTAATTCCCCTCCAGTTAAATACACAACCCCGGTGAAATCCAAGTCCAGGGTTTCATATTTTTTGTACTTCTTAGACCATTTTCCCCTGCTCCCCTCCTCCCCACAAATAATGTGAGGTTTATGACCCCTGAGTAATGACTGTGGAATGCACTGCATCCTACAGCCATCGCAAGGCATCTGGCAGTGGGAATCTTCACAGCATGTCAAAAATACACAGATAATACCATTGTGAATAGCTGAGATCAAAACAAGTCAAATGTCAATGCTAATTTGCTGTCAAGTATATAGCCCAAGACCACTTCCTCCTGCAAAAAGAGAAAGCCAGTTCCCAAGCGCGACTTGCTCCTCACCAAAAGAAGTTTGTTCTCCACCAAAAAGCACCCAAACTCTGAATTAACAAGAGTGGGGGTTTTTTTCCCCTTGCTGTTTTATTTTCCTGTAGCTTCTGTGCCTGTCTGCTGCCAGGTCTGAGGCTGGGAAATGAAACTTTGGATTTCCCAGCCATTTTTCTATTGTAAAAAAGGACTCTTGGGAGAGACATTTACTGTTTTGCATGGCTCAGTCCGAGGGCGAGAGAGGGAAGTCGTTCCAGGAGTTCCCATTACAAAGCATTTTTTCACATGGGCTCACGTTTATTTCTTAAAGATTGGGAGATTAAAGAGCCGGCAGCACTGGAACAGGAAGTTTGCTGTACATCCAAAGGTTAG
>NW_009913690.1:526-12327 GCF_000696875.1 Nestor notabilis | reverse complement strand
TCTAGCGCAGCCTCTCTTTCCAGCTCTCTTGTATATACACACTGCAGATTAAAGTGTACATCCCGGGCTGCATGTAGCCGTGGTAGTGATGGGGGGCCATGGGTTTGGGGGGAAGGAGGAGAGCGGAGCAGGAGAGCAGCTCAGCGCAGCCTCGCTTTGGGCTGTGATTCCATAAGCACTGGGCGGCTGTTCAGTGAGCCTAAGGTATTCCCACGCCCCACAGCTTGTTCCTGCCATCGGATATGTCAGCATGACTGCTTGTGGGGTCGCTCCCAGTGACATTCCGGAACTGATCCCACTTAGGAAAACATTTTTTACTTTTTATTTCATTGTGTAGAGTCGTTTTGGGGATTTTTTTTTTTCCTTTTAACATGGAGTCAGTTCCCTGCTTTGGTTTAAGCAGTGGCCTCACGAAGCAGTTGTGCTGGCATGAAAAATGGGGGGGTCACAAAGACAACAGGGTCTGAAGAAAGAGCTAGAGCAGAACATGTTAAACTGCTAGGGATGGTGTGTCATGGAATCATGGTCTCAAGTCCATGTCAGAGAGGACAGAGGGTGGCCCTCCCTTAGTTCCGATCCATCAGTGCCATTGCACCTTTTATGACCAAATAGTCAATTAAGAAGGGTGTAATTGTCTCAAAGACCATCAAGGTTCACATTCCTGGAGTCTTACAGTTTTGCAAGGTCAGGAGTGTTCCAGCTGTAACCCCAGAATGAAAGAGGGAAGCAAGGAGGTGGACTGAGACCCACCTTCAACTCGCATCTTCTGCGGGACATGGCTGTTCTGCTGGTACAGACTGGTCCTGCCTGGAATGCTGCTATATTGGTGTGTTACCCTGTGTCCCAGCTGTTCCACTCACTCCAAGACTGTGCTTGAGTGCAAGGGGATGAAATACCAGTGTCTTGTTTTGCCCTTTAGGTATTCCTTACTGTCTTGTGGCTGGACAGAGAGTCATGAGACGTAAGTTCAAGGCTTTCTGCTTTCTGAACTCGAGCAAGTCACTGAAATTCTCTAGGCTTCAGGTTTCCCCCACACCCTTTATGGTCTGTTTTGGCTGGAGACAGCCAACACGTGTCCCATGGATCAATCCAGTCTGCAAGGCAGGTTAAGCTCCACCTAAGGCTTTTGATTGAACAATGAAAATGCATCAGCGTGGCCAGAGGCTTTTGCCTTGATAGACTCTGGTCAAGAGGGGACAATGCAGGCAGGGTCTGTGGGCCAGAGGGCTAAGGTTGCCATTGGATAGTTAACTGTTAAGATAACTGCTTTGTCCTTACATTATTGTCTCTGCAAGTGGCTTTGCTAAGCCAGAGAGTCTCCATTACCTGTCAGGCTGGGGGAGTGATGTCCTGAAAAAGATTATTAGGGTGGAAGGAGAATGAGTTGAGCCCTGAGTTGAGCACAATCTGTGCTACGTTAGTGTTGAGGGCAGAAGATGGGATAGAGCCCCTGCCAGGCACGCTTGCCTTGGTGGGTATTATAATGTCTCTGCTAAAACTGCAGTAATATTGTTTGGACATAAGTCTGGAGATGGTCTCTATAGAGTAGAGCCCTTCCTAGTGAAATCCCCAGTCTTCTCAGGAGACAAGAGTAAGGGCTGGATGTGAATTGTGCTGGGCAGCCCAAAGAAGAAACATCCAAAGGCAAGTCATGCCTGGCAGGAGCATACTGACTTGGAGGGTGTCTACTGCTGGGATCTCCACACTTGGGAGCAGATCCATTATCTATTTCCCATTATTTGGGCTATCCAAGCCCAGACAGCACCAGGTATTGGAGCAAAGAGCTGATGGTAGAGCCAACCCTCTCTTAAGGATTGACCCAGTAACTTTGCCAGAGGGAAACAGTGCTTCCCCTTGGCTGACTCTCCTGGATTTAGGCTGGATGCTGCAAAGAAAACAAAATGCAGCTGAGTCCATTCAAGGAATTCATTGACAAATGCTTTGAGGTCTTTGTGTGAACCTAAGTGTTTGGTGTAAAACAGGAGACAAGCTAATAATCAAAACAGGTTTTACACTGAATGAACTGCTGCTGAGAAATGCCTACTTTAGAGCCTTGGTACTGTGCTGGATGTTAAATGACTGCCAGGAGCAAACTCTGTGGTATCTCAGTTAGCTCTTACCCTAATTATCGTTTACGGAGGAGTCAGCCAGATGAATGAGAACTGCAATGGAAAGGACTTAAGGAAGATTTATTGATGTGACTACATGAATAATTCTCCTTGCAATGATACATTTAAGAGCACAGATGCCGTGGGAGGAGGAAAGTCAGGGTTTGATATTTTGGAGCATTTAAAAGCATGTGGTTTATGTTAATGTTTGGGCTATTGCTATTCCCTCTACCTACCCCCCTTCCAAAAAGGGGGAAGAACCAAAAGGTTAATCCTCTTACTGGCCAGGCTGTGAAACAATAGTAGGCAATTGAAAATAAATTTCTGCTGAGGCAAATGAATATTGGATCAACTAGATGATCTGCCCTGGTTCTCAGAGAGGGTGCTCAGGCATCGGAACAGGCTGCCCAGGGCAGTGGTGGAATCACCATCCCTGGAAGTGTTCATACACCGTGTAGACATGGCTCTTAGTGACACGGTTTAGTGGTGGCCTTGGCAGTCCTGGTTGGACTTGATAATCTTAAAGGTCTTTTCCAACCTGGTTGATTCTGTGGTGCTCAGGCAGCCCCGAGCACGCTGCTTCAATGCCCTGAAGTGGCTCAGAACTATTGGCACTCAAAGTTTGGTTTTTCCATAACTAACAGTTCAGCTTCCTGAAAAGTACATTTGTGCTCCTTCTCCATCAGGAGCAATCCCAGCAGAGGCCCCTCCGGAGAGTTTTCCTGCGTTCTGCCACTTCCAGGGACAATGGAATTAGCACCAGGGCAGGCAGATCATCCAGAGGAGGGGAAAGCTAGCTGAAAACCTTAGCCTGTGAGGAAAGAACATGCAGCTTTTAGTTGTATCAACATGCCTGTCAGCCTGGACATGCAGCCAACCTGTGCCAGTGCTGGCACAAGGGAAGGGATGAGGGAAAGCGTTACCATTCAGTGGCAACATGTCTTTAAAGAGCTTTCAAACACCTCCAGCAATGCATGTCCATGGACATGGAAACTGAAATCACATCTACTGCTGTGCTGCCAGACAGACCTGGCCTTTCCAGTCCTGCTGAGGGCCAGCAAGGCTCTGTGGAGGCCATAGTGGGAGAGTGCTCTAAGCCACCACAACTAAGGGCACAGAGGGCTCTGCCCCATCCCTATGGTGACCACATCACTGAGCCTTCAAAGGCAATGGTAAGCCATTAATTGAAGACTGGAGTCAAGAATGAGCCTTCAGGAGAACATGTCCCTAGAGACAGCCTTGCCCTAGTAATGGCTAATGCTGCCCGAAGGATCCCTGCCTCTTGCTGCTGGAGTCAGCTCCCTCAAGGAGGGACATTCCCATGACTTCCTTTCTCCACAAGCCCTGCTCCTCTTATCACGCCTTTCTTTGCTCAATCAGATTGTTACATATGGACAAACATGCCCATTACTCTGCTTTATCTTTGCCTGGCAGACTCCTGGCAGTCTGTCTCTGCTCCAAATAGGTTTGGTCTTGCCCTGCCACAGTTCCATCAAAGCAGAATTAACCCCTCTATAGGTCCCTGGATTCGACTTAACTTATTCTTCTCCTCATGGGAACACTCCGGAAAGTTCACCTAAAATTAACTAAATTAACTAATCACCACCCCACCCCCCAAGTGTTTTTAGAATGAAAATGTTATTGGTTACATGAGCTAACTGTGGAATGGAGTAAACCAAAAACAAACTAAAGACACTTAAAATCTGAAGGGTTGGTAAGATCTTCTGCAGGTCTCATGGAAGATCCTAAAGCTGTCACTGTTCACCAGCTCATCATCACTCCTCTGCCTCATGTCAGCACCTTAAGCAGGAGCACTGAAGCAACTGAAGGTGTGAGCACTCCATGCAGACACAAGCAGGTTATTTCAAGGAGCCTTCCTTGGTAGATGTGGAACTGTGTTGGCTTTGTGCCGAGAATGAAGTGCAACAATGACAGTACTATTTGTTGAGTGGTCAGTGAGAAGCACAGAGGGGGCAGAACCCACACTGAACAGGCTCCTGATGAGATCTCTTGATATAAGCTCAGTACTGACAACTACCCTTCAGCAGAAACCTCTTCCTGTAGCAGGGACCCACACGTCCCCTTTACTGTAACTGTGAGGAGGACCCGGAAAAGCACGGTCCAAGATGGACCATATGCACTCGTGTAGTCACCTCCCACCCCACCACAGTCCATTGTGGCTGCAGCTCTGTGCTCCCTGGAGATGGGCAGATGATGGCTTGAAGGTACAGGGGCCTCCATCATTGCAGGACACTCTTTGCTCCTTTGTGCATGGGGTGACGCACACCATTGCCTAACATAGCCAGTGGCAACCCCAATGGCCTGTGCCCCTGGGCGGCTCTCCCAGTTGCTTCCCCCCCTCCAAAAAGCCCATTTCTGGGCACCTGGCCTGCAGTGTGAAACAGCCTTTGTGTGATATTTTGTCAGCTACAAATAATTGAGAAAGGCCTACATAAAGTCCTAATTGTGTCACAGAACAGGCTCTTCAGTCATCCATCTTCCTATTAAACTTGTGAATTTCAGCTACTCAGCCCTGTTGGAGTTATTTTCCCCTTTGCCTCCTTCTTCTTTTAAGCTTCTATTTATATTCTCTCAGTTGTCTCTGCCAGAAGATCTCATGTGGATACATTAGGCCTTTTCAAAAGGAAAGTTGGATTACAGCGATTTTTCTCCCCGTAGGACACAACAGCTTCATCATTCATAACCGAGCAATACACTATAACTTCATTATAGATGGCATGAGGCTGGCCTATTTAAACAGAATACTTAATGATAGCTGGGAAGGCAGGAGAAATTCAGCTCCACTGGTCTACGTGCATGAAGGGAAACTCTGTTTTCTGGTATTTACAGAGATGGATTTCTTGATTTTTAATCAAATCTCTTTTCACAGGAACAAAATAACCCAAGAAGTGGAAGACTCACTGACAGGGGTGAGGTCTGTTACCTGGTAGTTACTTCCACTTTGGCAGGTAGTTTGACAGACCCTAACATCTAATATTAACAGCAGATGTAGGGTTTGGGAAGGAAACTTCACAGTATTTAGCCTCTGCTGAATCAAACTGCAGTTTGCTGGTGCTTTCCTGTAAAGACCCTGTACAGGTTCTCATCCTTTCCCCTTTCCCACCTCAGCAGTGTTGACCTCAGAAGTGTGCTCTGCTTGTTGACTTTGGTTGAGTAGAATGAGGTTACGCCTGAAGAAAAGCTGTAGACTGAAAAAGCCTCCATTTGGGGAAAAAGCCAAAATAAACAGCCTTCTGTGAGCACACAGCTGACATCAGACCACAGTCGGTGGTGATGAGGAGGAAGCTTAGGAAAATCCCAGTGAAAATGTGGCAAGATGTTTTCCCATATTTTGGTAAGACTAGTTTTTCCTCTCACCTGGGTAAGTTTTAGTGGTGCTGAAAGGTGCCAAGAGTCCAGCTCTGTTCAGGCGAGTCCTCCACTGACAGCTTGATACTCCCCACAGAGCTTTTTATGTGAACCTAGGAGAAATTTTGCTCAATATTGGTTTACTGGTAAAATCCTTAAGTGTGGATGAAATTTCTAACATTTGCTGAGCTGAAAACAATGATTTCCTACCCCATCCCCTCAAAAACTAGGACTGTGGCTAATTGTGTACCATAAACCTGTATCAGAAACTCTTAGGATGCTGATAGCTCTGTCCTGTGGTGCCTCTGAGTGTTACAAGCCGGAATACAATGCATTGGTAACCGATGAAGTCTGCTGGCACGAGCATCCACATGTGGAGTTCAGAGGGGAGGGGAACAAAGGATGCTTTTGGCTTCTTTAACTGGTTTTGAACACTGCTAAAGGAAAGTTGAAGGGTTTCTCTGGAGCGGGGAGAGGGTCTGGAGTGGAAAGTAAGTATAACGAAGAAATGGCTTCAGGAGGAACAAATGTTGAGCACACTGTCTGGTCAGCATGTCTCATGTTTTGGCCAGAAGAAGGTATTGTATCTGCTGGGGGAAAGGAGACAATTCATGCTATTAGAGCTCCCTGAAATTTGGTCTACAAGCAATTTGGACTCAACAACTGCAAAGAAAATGTCAGAGAATGGGAAGCCAAGAGAAGCTCATCAAAAAGACATCTGGTCCTGCTGTCCATAATGGGAAATCCCCCACTCCCTCCCTCCAGCCACCCTCTTCCCAGCCACGCTCTTTTGAAACAGTTAATGCCTGAGAGAATCCAAAACATTGCTGGAATGTATCAGCCATGAAGCTTTTGTATAGCTGAGCAGCTAAACAGCTCTGGTTTTGTTTGTGTTAGGGCTGATTGTCTCGCCTTTCATCGGTGAAAGTCAGAAATGGCTGGACAGAAGTCAGTGGAGCAACACCGTTGTAAGTCCAGTTTAAGCTGGGGGAGAATTTGGTCGTCTCTTTCACAGCCAGAACCATGCAGTGCTTCAGAGGGAAGTGAGAAGACCTCAAAAGGAACACCCATAGGCAGCATACTTGCAAATCTTCAGAGAGGAAGGATTCGTGTCCTGCTCTCCAACAGAGTGTTCACTCATCTTCCAGTGAGTAACTTTGCTTGCAACAGCCGTGCTCTCCCAGACAGTGACCTATTTGCCTCTCTGTTTCTTCTGGCCCTTTCTTGACTGACTGAGCCCTGACAGCCTCCCAGTGCCTTCATGGAACCAAGGAACAAGCCTGGTCTGCTATGAAGACTGCCCATAGAGGTTATTTCTGGGGAATGATGTTTCGCTGCTGTTCATGCTCCTGAGCAGGTAGTCCATGACCCTTTCTGCAGTAAGACACATGGCAATGCCATTTATCACAGGTCCTCTCACAAAACCATGCTCCCAGGGCCTGGGTTGCTCAGAGTTTTGACATTGGCTGTAGAGTCTTTGATTATATGAATCAGGACCATTAGCAGAGTCCAGCTATTTAGACCTCCTTGAGGAGTAAGCAGAGGGCTCCATTCGATTTCCCAACACCAACTATTCTCTTCACCCTCAAATCCAAAAATCTGGAATTCAGCAGGTCAGAGACATTTGTGGGAGCTCCATAAACACACTGACCTCCTGTCAGTGTCTGCTCTGTGCTGCTGGCTTAGAGGGGAGATCAGGCAGGACTCTTATGAGAGACCTGAGCTTGTGACTGATGATTCCTCCTAACTAGTCCCAGCTGTATGTCCCACCTGCTTGCATTAACATGCTCATTTGGTCCCCTCCTTCCATCCAGCTGTAGGTACTTGCCACTTACCTGGTACTGCCCCAGTCCTACCTGACTCTACTGTGACCCAAATGGGGCTCCTCAGCTGGGAGAAGGATCTGACATTTTAGTTTTCCACTATATCAGCATGGAAATTGGTCTGGTAACTGTGAAAATGGTACTAGGAAGTGAGATCATTTGGCCAGAAGCAGAGGGAGGAAAGAGAAAGAGATCTCTCCCTTTCATAGACAGCAGCGTTGTTTTGCTGTTGTTTTGCTGGCTCCGTTGTCCATAGGTCCACAGGCTTTGCTGCTGTTCAGAGGGATCCACATGTGGACAAAAGGAATTCTTCCCCCTCAAGCTATGGCAGATTTACAGCCCCGCATTGTGGCCAGAGATGCCAAAGTGAAGAAGCCTTTGGCTTCCTCCTTTCTCCCAGGACACCCTTCAGCTTTAATATCTCCTCAGATCTCTCATGTCAATGACATGCTCTGAAATAGTTTTATGCCTGCTTGACCACAACTGTCTGCAGAGATTTTACACCCTTACCTAAGTAGGTACCTAAGATGACGTTTGGAATAAAAGAGGACAGCAGTGCAGCACCACTGACCTGAGGACATCTCGCTGCTAACCCTAGTCTGCCAAGACATCTTCTTTCTCCATCTGTCCTCCAGGTGCCTGCACACGTGGAGTATTTGACATGGCTCCTCATCGTTCAGGACCTTAACAAGACCAAGTTACTTTTACTTCTGACTGAGCTTGGTCTTGTTTTGTAGACTCCTGAACTAGGCGTTCACACCTGATAAGGGCATGCAGAAGAGAGAAAGAAGAGCTCTGTGAAATGACAGGTACCCTTCATGTCTGGAGGAAGTTTCTACCGTTTGCTCTGCCAGCTGGAATGTTTACCCTGAAGGAAGGCAGAATCCTGACCACTGTGGGCTGCTGCGGTTGGGATGAACAGCATCTGGGAGGAAATATCCCAGGGAGCGGCTCTGCACAGTCCAAGTGAGGTGTGATCCCATCAAGCGCCACTTCCCTGACGTCAGTGGAGGGCACCTGCACACAAGCTGTCATAGTAGGAGTCCCTCCAGCTTTCACAATGGAGAGGTCAGTAACTTTCACCAGACTTTGACTCATGCTTAAGAAAGAGCAAGTCAAATGCAACCAAAGAGAAGAAAGTCATAGCAATGATGTAGACAAATACTAGACATTAAAGACTTTGCTGATCCAAAAGGCAAGTATATCAGCAGTAATACTAATGAAGCAACATACACCTGCTCAGTGTCAGTATTTGGGGAACATACAAAAACATTTATCCTCACAAGTGGATAAAGGAGAGGATCAGGATCATGCTTCTGCACAAGGTATTTAGTGAATCATTATCATTGTTTATAGAGTTTCTTTAGGCTTCTAAAATGATACTTGATGGATTTTCTATATCACAGGAAACAAAAGTGCTAAAATGACAGGATGTAAGGCCAGAAAAGCAGAATTACATCAGTTGAAAGCCACAGCATTGTACTTGAGAACTTTAGCTAAAGGTGATAATCTCACCAGCACTCAGACTGTCTATTAATACAGCATGAATAGGCAGGAGAAAACCCATTAGAACATGTAATCTTTAGTATGATCCTCTGCACTGAAGGATAGGGTGTCCTCCACATACAAAAAAAAGTCTTGAACAGGACAAGCTAGGTCCTCGAGGCTTGCCACACCTGAGCCACCATTAATAATAATCACCAATAATAATCATAATTAGTGAGCATCACTAATAATAAGCAGGAAAAAGGCAAGAAATAGATGGGTACACTGGTAGATGGCTGCTGTTTTATTGGCTTCAAGAAGCTCCACCAGGAAAACTAGTATTTGCTTTAGCTGGGCGTAGTGGCAAACACCTGACTTCAGCACCAACACTGGGAATATTAATTCCTCACGCCAAGGAGGGTCTGGGTATTTCCCAGTTTTATTAAGCCCCAGAATCACAGAATGGTTTGGGTTGGAATGGACCTTAAAGCTCATCTAGTTCCAACCCCCTGCCATGGGCAGGGACACCTTCCACTAGAGCAGGTTGCTTAGGTATTTCCTACTGCAAGAGGAAGGAGAAGAACAGGAAGAACTTGTATTCCTCTGGCATTACTATTTGTCCCATTGTCACTTGCCCAGTAATTGCCATGGGCCTAACCAGCAGTCCTGGAATTCCAGAGCACCCTTATCATGCTGTGGAGGAGAAGGAAGGGACAAGCAGGGGATGTACAGGCTCTGGGGCCTGAAGACAGGAATCACAGGTATCTGACATCTTGATCTTTCAAATCATCTTTAATTAGTTTGTTTAACTGGTATTATCCTCTACTAGTCTTGCTGAGGTTGGAATGACTACTCGTGTGCTTTGAGATACAGGCAGCCTTCAAATGTTTGCAAGATGAGGACCTACCCTGCTAGATCTTGAAAGCCAGAGCCAAGAAGTAGCTGAAAAGAGCTCTAAGAGAAGTGTTGCTACATGGCAGATGTATTTATTTAACCTGCCTTTTCTCCAGTCACTGTACCTGCTATCTGCTTGCTGGATTGATGGTTCAGGCATTTGGCTTGCTTGTCTTTTTGTGCAGTAGTTACGTACTGGCAAGAGATGAGACGTGCTAAAGCCTCAGCTTCCTTGAACAGCAGCAGCCCTTTATCTAAACTTGTTCTGATATAGAAAGTGAATGCAGCAGAAGTCACTTTATGGTTGCACTAACACCTCTACAAATAGGTTGATGGCCAAGAGCTTGATGTGGAGAGCAGTCGGTGTGCAAGGAGCTGTGTGGTTTGGGAAACCCACCTACTTGTCCCATTGCTCTCTGCAAGAAAATGTTCGTTTCCATTGCAGGCCACAACAGCATCTTCCTGCCCACATCTCAAACCCTGAGCCAGGCCCAAGCTCTGTTTGTCATAAAATCACACACTGGTCTGGGTTGAAGGGACCTTAAAGCTCTTCCACTTCCAAACCCTGTCCCGAGCAGGGACACCTTCCACTTGGAGCAGGGTGCTCCAAGCCCCTGTGTCCAACCTGGCCTTGAACACTGCCAGGGATGGGGCAGCCACAGCTTCTCTGGGCACCCTGTGCCAGCGCCTCAGCACCCTCACAGGGAAAAGCTTCTGCTTCAGAGCTCATCTCAGTCTCCCCTCTGGCAGGTTAAAGCCATTTCCCCTTGTCCTGTCCCTACAGGCCCTTGTCCAAAGCCCCTCTCCAGGTTTCCTGGAGCCCCTTTAGGCACTGGAGCTGCTCTAAGGTGTCCCCTTCAGGAGCCTTCTCTTCTCCAGCTGCCCCAGCCCAGCTCTCTCAGCCTGGCTCCAGAGCAGAGCTGCTCCAGCCCTCGCAGCAGCTCCGGGGCCTCCTCTGGCCTCGCTCCAGCAGCTCCACATCCCTCTTGTGCTGTTGCCCCAGAGCTGGATCAGGGCTGCAGGGGGGGTCTCACCAGAGCTCAGCAGAGGGGGAGAATCCCCTCCCTTGACCTGCTGCTCACGCTTGTTTTGATGCAGCCCAGGATGCAGTTGGTTTCTGGGCTGTGAGCACACATGGACAGGTCATGCTGAGCTTCTCATCAACCAACAACCCCAAGCCGTTCTCCCCAGGGCTGCTCTGAATCCACTCTCCACACAGCCTGTATTTGTGCTTGGGATTGCCCTGACCCAGATCCAGACCCCAAAGCCTGTGAGTCCCCCAGGGCTAAAGCACTGGGATGAAGATTAATCTCAGAAGAACATGAGCTTGGTGTGACCCTGGTGTTACCATCATCCTTCAGTGGAAGGAGGACTAGATGCTCACACAGAAAGCCAGTGGATGCAGCTCTGGCGAATGATGCAGAGCTGAGTTCTGATGCGTTATTTCTCAGCTCCCAAGGGAAGCAGTTGATTTTCTAGGTAATGGTTGTATCTTTCCCACAGGAATGGTGGAGCTGCCCTTTCAGGTTGGATGTCTAGCCTGTCCTCTTGCCAGAAAGGCCTTGTAACAGGCAGGTATGGCTCCCTTGTCTGCAGGCTGATGGCTTAGCCTTAATTCTGAAGAGAAAACTTCCTCTATAATCCTTGTCAGCATTGTCTATTGTATCTTCCAACGTTTTCTTTATTGATATAAACACTAAATTCCTGCAGTGTCTCCACAATACTGGCCTCGGGACAGATTGCCACCTTCTGTTGAGGTCAGTCTGGATGCCCACTTCTCCATTTGTCACTCTTCGTGCGCTTCGGGCATGCTTGAGCTCTGTCTGCAGTGGGGGAACTCAGGCAGAAATGTCACAGGAACCCAAGGAGAGGAGGACCCTCCTGTGTGATCCGTGCTAGCCCAGATAGCAGGTCAGGTCCTACCAGGAAGCCTTAATGAAGCTGCTGGAAAGGGAGAGTGCAAACTTCCTGGCTCGGGGTTACAACCCAGTGGAAGTGGAACCCAACCCCTCAGCCTGCCAGCGCAGAGTGGGGCAGAAAGTGGGTCGCTGGTGGGATCCTGCCTGAGGTCTTAGCACCGGGACCACACACAGCTATCCCGGGATAACCAAAGCCTTTCTCT
>NW_009913690.1:0-336 GCF_000696875.1 Nestor notabilis | reverse complement strand
TTCTTCTCCGCCTCTTCTTCTTCTTCTTCTTCTCCTCCTCCTCTTCTTCTTCTTCTTCTCCTCTTCTTCTTCTTCTTCTTCTCCTCCTCCTCTTCTTCTTCGTCCTCCTCCTCCTCCTATTGTTCCTCCTCCTCCTCCTCCTCCTTTCACCGCCCTAACCCAGCTCATTCCCCAGGGGACCGGCAGCCGAGGGGGCTGCGCCGTGCGGGACAAGGCGCGAGGCCGCTTCCCTATTTCAATCCGCCGATCCTAGATCCCACATCCCGGACCCGGGTCCCCGTTCCCGATCCCGGCGCCCCGATCCCGGCCATCTCCGCGGCTCCGGGGCGGGGCGGG